>NW_025787327.1:0-14962 GCF_021130785.1 Homalodisca vitripennis
TCTTAATAAAAATATTGGTAGTGTAGTATAATTGTAAAAATGTGAATATGTAAGGTATTAGTTCTAGTCTAGATCAGCTTATATCTCTCCTTGAACAAAGTCTTTTGTATTGATTAAGAGGACCAACTATGGCAAGCAAATATACAAACCTCCCCAGGCAAAGAATAATGTAATCTCGTCATTGTATTCAATAGTTGATGAAAAATTTGCCATTGTGCGAGAAAAATTCAAATGAAACAACTTTTTGGGATCTATTTTTAAATGATGGAATGTTTGGACACCATTATTGAAAAAAAGACACTTACGACGTAGAGCGGTGTGAAACGTTCGTTATTGGTTCGGAAGCTTGATGAATTGAGATTTGTGATAAAATAAAAAGAGATATTTCCGCCGCTGTCTCTTGGTTAAAAATAGAAAAATTAGCAGGGTATATTAAACCATTAATGGGTTTAGAGGTGTTTTCATTGTGACAGTTTCACGTTTTTTTTTCCAGACAAAACCTACAAATATTGGAATAGTGGTATTGTAAATCTTGGTTGACCTTTCATCTGGTGGTAATCTACTGGGACGTTGTTATTGTGAAACTTGGTGAAAAGAAATTTCTATTTTGATTCTTATTGGCGATGTGTCAATCCTCCAATAGAAGTAGTCAAAGTACTTGGGGCCAAAAGGGTTGGTTTATAACTCATGAGGAAAGCCTGTTTATTCAGGGGTTTGACGATCACTCCCTATCTGTGGACATCTGTGCCTGGAGCCTTCTACGAGATTCAGCTGGTGAGGACTGCCGAACATATTTCTTCGTAATATAGAAGACACAATATAAAATGCATGGAAACCGCGGTTTTATTTTTTCAACAGATTTGGAAGACGAAATTGATTAATTGGGTCAAATACCATCTACAAACCCCAAATTTCAGACCCTTCTCCTGACGAGATAATTGAGCTTGCAAAGTGATGTATCAAAAGTCTCACAAGATTTATCCGAAAGTCAAGAAATTATTGGAATCACATTTGGTAAAATCGGAAAAAATAATCAAATGCGATCGATATTGTCCCCACTAGTACCGTAGAATGGTTGTGGAAAAAGAATATGGGGTTGGTCAGCTTCCTACTGAAAAAACCACCAGAGAATTGGTCAAGGTGCAGCAAAGCACGTGTGGCGCCATATGATGTGGGGTTGGTCAAAGTTCAATTGAGTGAATTAGAAGGCAAGATATATATTATGCTGAAAAAAATTCAACATACGAAATAAAAAAATATATGGAAAAAGAGAAGAGATTATGAAGAGACTTCCTCATGATGGGAAAGTTAAAACTTCCATCTAAAACTTGTATAGGAATTATAAAGTATATAAAATAATACTGCAACCATGCCATTACTCAAACTAACTGGAACAGAGTTCTGTAACTGACTCTCCTATCTAGACACACCCCATCCCACTTGGATCCAAAACGCAGAGGTATTATAATGGCCTCTTGTTGGATTTTACTCTGGATGAACAACATATACCAAACTTGTTGCAGCATGCTACTCTAAGTCTATTTTTGGGATCTTGGAAATATACAGTTTATTTTAATTTGCGACAACCACTGATACTTCAATGCGAGTTAACTGGGACCATTGAACAAGCTTGAAAAGAGTCTTCAAGAGATTACATAAAATCTTTGAATTCTTAGTGGTAAGCTCTGTCGATTTCAAGATCTTTAAAATGGTCGCCAACATATCAATTATATTCTCCAATTAAATTCTACTCGGATAAAACCGTTAGTAATCTCTTAGGTTTTGAAAAATCTGATGCAAAAAACCTACAAAAAGAATCGTCTTACTTCAACTCAAATGAAATGTAATTGCATCGAATCCACCGAATCTCAGAGCCATTGATGTCATCGAGATACACTGCAATATTGTCAACAACAGTCTTGTCAATCATGATGTTCACTGTCACAAACATTTCGAAACAGCAATCCTCTACTCCTTTTCCCCTAATGTACCACACGGCTACAAAATATCTCAATCACCTCAAGAAAAACACTACATACCTCTTCGGAGCGGTTTACGAAAGATTCAACAGATCACAATCACACTTGTAGACCAAAACAACCAACTGCTCCAGGAACAACCATGTAAAAAACATCGTCTATTGAGATCTGATCAGTAAATCACAAACACATATATAATCACAATTGGGGTAAACTGTCGTCTTTGGAGCGTCACAAAACCATAGATCCATGCAAACCCACTCTCACACTCTTAGTCGCTGAACCGCTCTCTAACAATTCTGTCCCAGATTCGATCTCACATGGTTTGTCCCAGAACCGGTCTCAGGTGCCTTGTCCAGAAACGGCAATAGTATACTACTACTGTCTAATAATAAATCCCAAATTGTTGTAAGCCTTATTTACAATAGATGAGATATGAGGATTAAAAGTTAGAGTAGGATCTCAAAATTACGCCTAAATCCTTAAATTCAAATACCCTTTAAAGATTACTACCATTTATGGCATAGTTATTGGAAATTGATAACTTTTTCTTTGTGAATGACATTACGTTGCACTTACTAATATTAAAAAAATATCTTATTTTTACTATTCCAATCTACAATTGCATCCAAAGCCCCCTGTAATGCGTTGGAATTCTGACGTTGGAATCTTCTTCACTTTCCCAAAGTTAAGCTGGAGTTGGGAAGAACGAGCTTTTCTTATTTCGGCCCGAAATTGTACAACGACCTCCCACCAAACGTGAAACAATGTTCAATAGCTACATTTAAGAATAAGATGAGGCAAAATTTGCTTAATGTATAGATTTTCATTGTTTATTTGTATTTCATTTTCATGTATATGTTGTATGTGACGATAGTTGTTCTGTATGGTAACTGAGAAACGCTTGATGAAAATAAAGACAACATTATTTAACTGACTAAAAACAATAATTTTTAATTCCCAAGGATACCATAAATACGATTTCATAACATTATGTATTACACTAATTATTTAAAATCTAAAGATAGTATCCATGATCTCCTTTGTGAGATTATCCTACATTGTCGGACAAATTCTTGTGTTGTGCAATGTTTATCAGGGCTATCACTTTCTGGTGTTGGCGGCTTTATTGTTTTGAATTCTTACATCGTCGTCAGGCTTGCTGGGAATTAGAGTATATTACTTTAGCCTTATAATACGTAATCTAAAGAGGAAGTGTTTTGAGCATATTATACATATAATATTAATAACAATAATTAATCTTGTATTTACTTACATACAAAAGCCGTATATTTACATGGTATACAATCCTTAATGAGCCAATTCTACTGTTTTCACTTCCAAAACCAATGAAACATTTCGTCAATGGAAATATCAATGGGTTTTTCTTGAATTACTTCATATTCATTATAAAGCTAAACTCAGCTCTTCTATAGTAACATTTACTAAAATTATAGTTATCTCCAAATTGTTTGTTGAAATGTTTCTTGTTTCTCGCAGGTTTGGTGAAGTCAAATTATCCTAAGGTAACAAGTTGAAATAACTACCACAAAATGCTAATGTAGATGATCTTAGTTGATGATTAACTATTGTTCATCTCTCAAACACTCCTATTCTATTTTTGAGGGATAACTAATTAGCTAGCGAGGAGAGTGGATAAAAACAAATGATGCTCTGTATAGATCTCCATTAAACCTGGTGCACTAAATTCAGTCATATTCCGAAACCTCGGTCCCCTACTTAGAAGGAGCGTTCAGATAAAGGAAGTAATTTTCTTAATCAGAATTAATAAGATTTTTTAGAAGCCAGTAACTATTTTGCCTCTCTTATCTAGAGTAAAAGTTCATATAAATATTTAATTTCATAAAATACTTGACATTTATTAGCATTTGAAAGTATTTCAGCAGAACAGGGCTTTCTTGTGGAAAAATAATAATATACAATACACTGTTATTATATATATATACATGCTCTATTGATTTTTAAGTTTACCTGAAGATTTTGTAAAGTTATAAGAATATAACTTGATTTTTGTACTTTAATTTCTAATGTTTTTTTTGTAATTGAAGACGTATACGAAGTAAAATGTTGCGAAATGTGGTATGTCTATCCTTACGATTCTGCACACACATCACACCCACAAACACACACAATCACACAACAAACACACACAACACAACACACGACACATCACCACACACACACCCTTACTACATCACACCAGCACACACAGCACACCACACACACTCACACACACAAGGCACAAGCACATATTATATGTCATGTATGATGTACATTAATTTTAGTTCACAAAACACACTCTCAATCCAGTGGGGTCAAAAACATCTTTAACTATTATAGAAAACCACAGCGATAAGCTAAAAATATTTATATAATAATTATGATAAAAAAAAGGATTATTAGTTTTTTAAAATGGAACGTGTTGTTGGATTGGCATTAATACCTTTAATTTTAATTCTTGTTTATTTCACAGTCCCATAATTTTTATGGGATTTTCTTTTACATGGTTTGTAGATGCATATTATATAAAACATTTCATTGTGGAGACTGGCAAAAAACGTTGTGTTGGTTACTCAAAGATTGAAGTGTAGTGTCCAGTCTCAGATAAAGAATATTAAAAACGAGTGCGCTGGGTCGGGTACAGCACATTCGTCACGTTGTGTGCTTGAGTTAGGCAGCTTACTAGTTTCAATGTCATTTGGGGAAAAACGATTCCTGGTTGTATTGTGCACAAAAATACAAGACGTGTGCTGAATGGCTGCGGGGAATTTCCCACCAACATATTAATATTTATAAACATAATGGTTATTGTGATTTCATCATCCATACAATTTTATATACTGTTGTTCACCTGTTAAATGGATATTTTCTTCATTTATATAATATCTTATAATAATACATCTATTTAATAATAATAATAATAAATAATAATAATCTCTTTATATTTGCATTCCTTTTAACAATTTTTACCATCGTTACTCGCAATCGTCAATCAGTTTTTTATTAAGATCTTATTTACACCAGAAGTTTCATCACACGACAATTCCAACACAACCTCTATTACTTTACAATTCTTAGACATTTTCATTCGGAGTTACTACAATCGCATTGACCTCAGTATCCCAGCCAAATCTTCACAAAAAAATATCACCAGCGGACTCTTCTTGCATTGGACATGGATATTCATCAACATAGAGTAGAAAGCCTTGGTACTCCCAAAAGGAGTATTGGAGGACGCGTTTTAAACTTGATTTTGATTATTTGGAAATTTTGGATTTCTTCAGGGGAGCCTGTTGATATAATATGACACCAACTTCTTGCGGTAGATTTTGCGCTTAAACGTCAATCTGTGTTGATGCGTGCGAAAAGTTGTCCGCTGCCTCTAGTATTCAAATTGATGTAACGTCACCCGCCACGAACGATCAAAGTGCCACCCGTTGATACTGGCTAGGTACATGATCACCCCTCAAAAATATAGAGGCAGAGGCCAAAGTCAGCAATCTCAATCTCCCCCGAAAGATTCCCTACACGACTCTCTATAAATTTAAATGTTTAATGATGTCTGACAGCTTTTTCTTTGCTGAGTCTTAAAGACGCGGCTCCATTTTGTTTTTTGCAACCAACTTCCCCTCAAAAGTCTCATCCCGTACGCCAAAAATGAGCATCGGATTAGGCTCATAGTAGGCCATTTTTAAAAAACTTCTTGGGGGAACAAAATTTTGCTTTAGATTCGCGCAGAGACAATATACCTACCTGAGGTTCAGCTCATGAGCACAGGACCCCTGTACAAACTATTGATCTCGCCTCCAGGTCAGTCCTTTGGTCTTAGATAATCATATCCCAAAAAGTTTGTGGAGTTATTTTTCTTTCGAGAAGGTCGGTCATCTATAAAATACAGGCCGGAACGCGACCACTTCGATCATGGCTGACGAAGGCCGCCGAAATTTTACTACTTACGATTGTTTTTGTAACTTGCATCTTGTTTTACAGATTCCCCATTTCAGTTTGTGAAAATTACTGAACTGCAAGTGTTCAGTTCCATGCAATGAGTACGTGATTTCTAGTTCTTCTATTTGATTTAACTTTTAAACAACCATAAGAAGTCGTGTCTCATCACGGGCCATATTCGAACCAAGCTTATCCAATTGCTGGATATACAACTGAAGTTCAAGTCCGCCAGACATAAACATTAAAAAATACTAGGAGAAGGCCCAAGGATAGAAACCTGAGGAACACCGTGGGCTATTTTAATTTTGTTTGAAATGGGACGCTCGAAATCTCCACGCACTGATGTCTCGATCCTTAAGGTAAGTGAAGAACCGATCCATAAGTGCGGGGACACCCCGCAAATGCCCACATTTCTCCAAACTGGTGCAAGACAGTGGCTTTCGTGGTTGCACGCAGTCAAAGGCTTTGGGGACACAAATCGAGAAGATATACTAAGCACATGCTCTCGGTCTACTCCACCAAAATATCCATCGACAACAATTGGTCCAAAAGGTTGTTCAACAGCGTCAAATTGTGGATTTGTTTTTTCTAAATCCAAATTTGCTCTGGATTCAGAATTTCGAATTTTTCCAGAAAGCTTTCAAGCCCTTTCGTAGAAAAAGTTTTTCAAAAACTTTACTGAAAACTTGGAAGGAATTGAGATTGGACGATAATTGCTTGTAAGAACAAAGGGATCGTCCTTTTTGAAAATTCGGGGTGATCTTGGCCTCGTCTTTAATTAGAGAGATGGAAAACTTCCCTCAGTCTCCCATGGGAAAAATTTTATACAATTTTGTCTAAGTTTGTAGGACCGTCAAAAGTGATGCTTGAACGCATCAGTTTGAGTAGCCATGACTGACATCCCGTTGGGCGCGGTCACTGGTCTTTTTTGATTTGTCAGTCTCTGTATGACACTGTTGCTACATCCTCTTCTCAACAAACAGGAGGCCCAAAGCCGTATTGGAACCGCAACTGGTCCCACCAGTCTCTCCTCCGTGAGACGATGAGGATTCATTTAAAACATGACGAATTCGTTAAAAGCAAACGGTATGAAAAGTATTTGTTGAACCTCGTTTGCTCCAACTATCACTTTTAAATTTATCTGTGTCAAAACAATTTCCATATTATTAATTTTGGATTGCAAATAGATTTGGAGCACTCGACTTGTTGGAACCTCACATCTCGGAGAAAAAGTTGTATTAATTATTTCTCACAAAAAGCCGTTTTGGAAAAAATTTTTCACAGGTACCCAAGGCTCTATTTGATGTCATAGGCTTCTTTGCAGCTCTTTATGACCTTTCTTATAGATTTCTCCGATACCTTCTAAAAAAAAACATGTGTTTGAAATCCATTAATTTTTGAAGTATTGAGTGAAAGATTTTTATAGAAGAATTGGAGTCAGCCTTTTCTCGAGATATAAGAAATTCCATTTAGTTATCCATTGAATTTTGCAGCTTTTTAGCTGTTTTATTGTTTTCCCTGAAACGGGGCATTGCCACATCATCCAGATAGTGACCTGAATGTGTCACTAAATGACTGATACATGTTCATCGAACCTTTGTCCACACCCACTCAAAGAACTCATCCAAGACTCGCGGTTTTTTTAAACATCTATTCTAGGGTTATGGCCAAATGAGGTTTTGGGAAGTAAATTTGCCCTAGTAATTTATGAATTTTGGATTTTGATTTTCCAGCTTTGGCCATCCATGAATCACGACTTCCTGCGCAAAGTGATCAGAGATCGCAGAAACTTTAATACAGAGGGACTGTTGTGGTTAGGGTAATATTGGTGCATCACATTGTCGGATGGCTAGCGTATACGGCGTCGTGGCTGTTGTTCACTCGCTGTTGGCAAACTTCCACGGGACTCAATTTAGATTGAAAGGAATTTAGAAAGATCCGCGAAAGCCCGCTGGGTAAGGGGGTCGGTGGTGATCCTAAACATTTAATGTTGAAAATCGGCCAATCTAGTTAGACAAACCTTGTTGATTATTTAATAGGGAAGAGACCACTCAGGAAGGTGTTTCCAAGCTCTCGGACAAAAAACAATGAATCTCTAGGAGCCATGTGGGGGATCTAATAAAGGATCCAATGATAAGTTATCTCTTGCGGAAGAGTTGGACAAGATTGTGATGCCTTCAGCTTCAAAATATTCATCGTTCCGAAAACTGTTTTTAAATTCTGAAATCTATCAAACTCTTTGAGGAATTTTTATATTTTCATAAAAATCGCCAAACACGCGCCCCTTTACAGCTGGGTTCGAACAGAAATATTTAGCCAATTCAAAATTTTGAATCTTAAAAAGATGTATTGAATCGGATTTGAAACCGTGCTCTGAGACTATAAACACATCTGGTTTAAGCTCTTCACACATGATCTCTAGCTCTTCAACCTTGTTGGTTGCAATTTGGGCGTTTTGGTGAATCAATTTTATTGTTTCAGTTGCCAATGTTTAAAATTTTGGATGTTTTTTAAATGTTGATTTTGAATTTTGTTGCGTTTTGGAGCTGGATCTGAAGTCATCCCTAGGTCGGCTTCACACATGTCTGACCAGAACTAGTTTTTTGACATAGGAAAGCCTTCTTTTCGAGAGTCTCTGTCAGGTGTAGTTGACGCCCTAGCTGCCTCCGCATATGAGACAAGCTGGAGCCTTGAAGACCGTTGAGAGGCAGCAGCCGGCTCCCAGGGGGTTGCAGCAGGTGGCGGCACGGCGGCTGGAGGGACGGCGGTCACTAGGAGTGGCTTCTCTGGTTCCGGAGGGGACAGGTCTCAGCAGAGCGAGGCTCTCCACAATCATTCCAGCCAGTATCCGCTTTCCCCGCATTGAGAGGTGCATACCGTGTCTTGTGAAATGCCTGCGACCGATCCTATAGAAGTTTAGGACCTTTGATGTTGTGTCGGATTGCGAGCTCTTCAATGTAGGCATTTACAAGTGCGGTCTCATCGTGAATAGAGTGGTCCGGCACCAGATCGTGTCGTGCGTGGAAGGGTGACAAGAACGATGTCAGTGTTGATTGGTCTGGCCGTGATGTAGGTCTCCAGGTGACTGTAGATATTGTTCTGTTTTCCCACCGCCAGGTCGTTTGTGCCAGCCATCAGCACCTCGCAGCGGGTTCCGGACTCAGTTGACGTCTGCCTTGGACCCACGACATCAAGCAGCCCGGCGCCAGGCAAGCACACACCGCCAACCGAGATCGTAGGGCCAAAAGTTATGCTTCGTACAAGGCCCGCGATGTGACGGGCATGGCTGTCACCTCTTAATAAAAATACTTTTGAAGTGGGCATTTTGAGGATATTGCTGGTTTTTAGGGAACTTCGTTTTTTTCTTTTTTGTTTGGGGAAAGCTATTTCCTTTAGGTTTACGTGCAGTCGGTGTTTTGAAATTAACCGACAGGAGTCTGGAAACCTATTTTTTGTAGATACTGGAGATAGGTGTTTTTTATTTTTAACTTCGGTCCATGGCTGACCAGAGTTCAAACTCGCGCTCTCACACGTATTTTGCTGCTTCAAACACTTATTTTTCAGCCTCAAGAACCTCTATTGTAGTTTTGAAGCATCGAAGAAGCTCAGTGTTTTCCGCACACAACTTACACTCCGAAGATTGTTCCCGCAGGTCACACTGCACACCAGAGTCTACAGCAGCGGGCGCGGGGTCCCCTGGTGGGCTGGGGTTAGGCTCGCACTGAACGCCGCAGTCCACTGTCGCGGATAGCGCGGGCGATCTGGTTGACGCGGGATTTGTTTATTGGGAAGACTTGATCAGTGTACTCAAGTAACCGTGTGTCCGACTCGATGGTGTGGTCCAGCAGCTTCTGAAACTCGTTTTCCAAACGCTTGATCTCTTGTTTGAGTCTAGAGATCTCCGCTGACGGGTCCTCAGGTGTTTTAAAATTATAAATTGAAGTGGTGGGACTGAGACAGGTCTACACCGGGTTTCCGTCTCACGAAAGCAAACTGCTCCGGTGCAGGGAGAGCAAGAAGTTGTTGATGGGTGTTCACAGATCAGACAAGGTAGCGAGTGCAGGGCGGAAGACGTAGCGTGAGCCAGGGGTTTGCGGCGAAGTCGCAGGCGGTTGTAGCGGTAGTTGACGCGCCAGTCGCAGCAGACACAGTTTTGGTCAGGGGAGTGATACAGAGCGAAACGCTATTGTCAACAGGTGTGTTCGCCACTGTGCTTCTGATTGCACGCATATCCACTCTTGTCATAAACTCGGCATCCAGTTTTAATTGATCGTCATCCCACAGTTTCTTCCCCAGACAGGCGCCCAAGAACACCTCTTCCAATTTTTCAAAACTCGGTGTTGTCTATATTTTAAACATCGTCCCAAAATGAATGCAAGGTTTACCAAGTTCTTTTGTTTTTAGCAACAGTAAACGACATGTGTTATGTATACGGTTAAGAGATAAGAAATAATTAAATAAAATAAATTGACTATAGTTAAAATAAAATAAAAAAATGTCCCTCCAATCAGCGAGTTGCAAATGAATAAAATTTAAATAAACAAAGAAGCTTTAAATAAAACACTTAGATTTAAAAACATTTAAAATTATTTACAGGAATTGTTAAATAATATTAAACGAGGGATTTGTGAATAATAAGAAAGGTAGTGCGGGACACTATTGTATTAGAAAACCAGCGATCTCTAACTGTTGGTCAGATTGCGACTGTTACTCGACTACGCCACTGAATTGCGATTAAGAGGATTTAGATAACTAACATGGTTGATAAGGCTGCGGCGCTCTTGGTTACGTTAAACGTGGATTTTATTGCTGTAAGTGCAAGTCAGATAACCTTGATTAAGTCCAGGTGGTTAGATATCACAGCTAGTCAATTACTTACGAAAGGAAAAAACTGCCAAATTACTGTAAAATTCACCACATTTTGCAGGTTAATTAATTCTATTCCGGAGTTTCAAAATCTGTTCTTTGAAGTTACAAAAACATGGTGGTTATAGAATTATAATTAAACCAAGCAGGAGGCGTCGCGAGAGCGTGGTGTTGTGTTGAATCAGATTAGGATCACAGTCCCTACCCAACCTACCAACTGTTGAAGCCAAAATGTTTTTGTAATTACACCACACGATAAGGACATCTTTAGCATGGCTTCCAGAAACGTTTAATTAAAATGGAACAGCTTTTTACTTTTACTTTTTGCAATTTATAACAAAAACGTTAAAAAACTCAAAACATCAAAAATATGGAAGATTTTTTTGAGCAAATACGATATACAACAAACTAGTTTCTCTTACGTTTAGAGGCGTGTACGTATATATTTTTTAAACACTAAATTTATTAGAAGATAAAATTTTAGAATCAATATTATTTTCTTTATAACCTGTACAAGTAACTAATTAATTCATGATTTCTGCAAATCACTTTGAATTCTGTGGAGAGTGGAGAAATGTTTCATAAGTATAGGTCTTTTTTTTGAAGAAAGATCGTGGGAACTTCTGTCGTGACAGTTGTTTGTTAGGCTCTATTGATTCTGTAGAATTGGCAGCTTGTAAATCCTCATTCAAAATTGCCGTCTGTCGATGATGAGTCCCATTATGGGATGTTGACTGTGGTGATAAACATATATTATATAATTTAGAAAAAGAGATCTGAGCATTCTTTAGTTGAAATCCCAAAAATGGCCTATCAGGGGAATTCAAGGCAGGTGCAGTCTCAATCATATATAATTAAAATAATTTAGATTCAATTATTTCCATACGTAACATCTTGACTGGTTGTATTAGGCCATTAAATGGTTTATCTTCATTGTATACCAGGAAAAAAATACAGAAGAAATCGTTCATATAATCTTAAATATTTTAAAATCTTATTCACAAACGGCTTAAATATTATAAAAATAATCACAGTTTATGTTAAAAAGGATACTTTAAAAGCATGTATTCTTGTAAACTGACGTTCACAATAAAGACTAGCATAACTTTAAATAGTTGTTTTTACCACACAAATAACAAACAGTTTATCCAAATTAGGCTATGTATTTAGAAATGGAGAGAAACAGGAACATCTTTATTTGCCACCGAATTAAAATCCTATATTAATGTTTTTATGAAACTATTATCGTTATTGTCAATAATAATTGATAATAGGAATGGAACCTAGTTATACAATATGGAAAATTACCATCTCAATATCTTTTTTATTTACCACAAATAATATCAATTTCTGGAAAGTCCCCCCATAACATATTTTTAAAAGATGTACAAATAATATATTTTACGTTTTAATGTAGATAACTGTTTACAACGGCCGTCCGATAGCAAGGGAAAAGAAACACTATCGTATAATTAGCTGAGGAACACTGGAAATAATGTTCTATATGCTGTGTACCACCACGTTTTTATATTAAGTGTGCTTATATTATTTTTCAGGAAACTTGGTTTTAAAGTGTTCTCCAATAAAAGTACTACTATAGTATACTTAATATTCAATGAAATAACAACAGGTTTATATTATAAGGAAAACTTATCATTATTATTTGCATAATTAATTGAATATGTTGCTTTCAAGTTTACAACCAAATTTTACTTTTAATTAAGATTTTTAAAGAATCCTTGGAATTTTTTTTTAAACTTTTTTTTGTGTGTTTGTTTTTTGTGTTTGTGTGTTTCGTTACTATATTTCATTATTGTTTGGTTAAAACTTTTATGTTTATGAATTCTATGTATAAAAAATCCCATACCGGAAAATGAGAACCAAAAACAAAGTTTTGTTTTAAGATGGAGCATTGAGTTTCTGGAAATCACCTTTTAGCTGGTTATTTTTAGTATCAAACGTAATAAGTCTAATGTTAGTAGATATTTCGAATAAGTGCTTGCTCCTTTCTACAGTTTCCTCGACCTCTGGAACAGTTTTCAAAGTTTACCATCATTTTTAAGGCACTTTAGTATACTTTCAAATGAACATCTCAACTTATACTATACTTCTTAACACTTCGTTGTTTACTGTTATTGGAGTAATTCTAGATGTACTAATATTCTCGAACAGCACTTCCCTTAGACTTTGTTAACAATTATGACTTTCACGTTTTTTGTTCTTGTTGCTGGACATTTCAGCTTTCCGTAAACTACGGTGGGGAAGTGAGAACCACTAATTTTTAATACTATTTCTATGTTACTGTTACTTAGCCTCATGTGAGCTGATTTATAATATGGTGAAAAAGAATTCCAACTTTAAAATAGCTCACTATTTAAAAAGTCTTTCATAATCCTTTCCCATCTTCTTGGTTTATTACAATTAAGACGGACTGTTTATAGATGTTTTACAATACGTAGTAGACATAGTATAGGACGGATATGATGAGGGAGGATAATTATAAGTTTTATGAGGGTAATATGTTCTTTGATTTTAATTATAGACTTTAGATTATATACATTGTAAGTTGTTCCTTATCAACTTTAAATAGAATATTGGATGTGCTTTTTCATTGTTCTACGTTTTGGTGACTTTATAACTTTTTATAATATGAAGTTGTTATATACTCTTATTGAAACATGTTGTAGTTAGCAAAAGTAGAACACTTATCTTCTCGTCGATTGACATTGGCAAAAATAAGTATTCACATAAAGTAATCGGTGTTATGAACATTGCGTTCCCCAGTCACTCAAACTCGGTTGTATATGTATGTTTAGGTATGCATGTGTATTATGCAATGATTAATAGTTTACGTGATTGATATATATATTCCTTGGAAATTTTCTTTATTGTGTTTATACAGTACCGAACATCAATGTATCCTTTCAGATTATATTAAATCAAAAAACATAAGCATCAGATTCCATAAGTTTTAGTAAAATTAGTTAAGTTTAGTAAAATTCTAAAATTACTCCTATACTTACCATCATAAAATAATATATGTATTCGTGGTTTGTTTAGTGTTAAAATTTGGTACAGAAAACAGAATTTATCCTTAATTTATAGAAACATACGACATACTGATGCAAAGCATAAAATAACGGATTCACCTTCATTTAAATTACAATAAGAAGAGTTAAATATTAATTATTTTCCCGTAAACCATAGTTTGTAGTTTAAGTCAATCCTCAGGTATGTCCCCCCTTGGCTTTGATAAAACCGCGCCGTAAATAGTTGGCTATGAACATTCTTAGTTATGCAAAACATAATTATTCTTTTATAATCAAGGTAAACGTTTCAACTATCTTGTATGGACTGTAATATTATATAATCATTATGGGTGTATAAAATAATTTTCCAGGGCGGCTTTATAAGCGTCCGATACAGGGTAAATAGATAGCGAGAGTAATATTACAGGTACTTATATTTATTAATTCAATATTTTAATGTGGACTTAGTCAACTATTTATACCCTAATAACAATTACAATATTCTCCTGTTTCAAAATCAGAAGGGGGGGGGGAAATACAATTGATTTGCTAGTAATTGTTTGGGACCATAATTTGCAAAATTAATTTCAAATTCTTGTTCGCAATAGTAACACTAACATAAGATTAATACTATTCATTTATATAACTTACAAGGAAAGAGATAGATTTTTTCTTAGAAATACTTTTTGTTGCACTTTTGCGTATGTTTACATATGACAGCATTGAGGGTTTTATCTGTTCTCCCAAGGGGAAACCACATTGAGCTATATTTCCGTCAATCCCGAGAGACAAGATTACACTGTGGGATATAAAAATCAACATCCATAAATCTTTCTTTATGTTCATAAAATACATTCTCAAGTTCAAAACTACTGCGATGAAATGTAATGGTAAAATCTTAAAAGTAAATTACTACATAAGTTGAAGTTTTCGCTTACGTTCCAACTATAGTCCCCATTTATACCAAAAGGTAGCTAATCACAACAAGAGAGAGGAAGAATAAATAATGTTACCAATAACTTTATAAAAGATCTTTTATTGTTTTACACTCCATACCAGACGTGCAGTTGCCAAATGAAGATTGTCTATATATTAGCTATTGGAGACTTTGTTGTTTAG
>NW_025787328.1:0-40481 GCF_021130785.1 Homalodisca vitripennis
AATATATACCCTCAATAAGCTAAAACGTTAATTTAGTAAAGAACACATTTCTCAGGTATATTTAAAAGTCTAGTAACTAAATGTTAAAACAGGAAATTTTTATAATTTAAACGTGATATTGTGTTGCATGCACAAGTAATGGAAATGGAATCATAGCTCTCATTTATATTACTTTTATCGCTCCTATATGTCGTGTTTCTTGATTAATCCCTCAAGATCGGAGACCAGACCATAACTCAGATTCTTTAGATACCAGACTGTGCCATTTTTATTGCTTGAGTGTTGTGATTATATACCATTTTTCTATGGAAGGACTTCTTATACACTCATTTTTATCTGGTTCTCTACGGTTTGGCCGGAAAACTCAGTAATTTAATGACGTTACGATTAATGTAATTTTCAATTTACAAAACTAAAATACCAGTTATTATGAGCACCAAATACGCTTAAATCTCGTTTTGTACTACATTTTTTTAAATCTACCGACTGGAATATAGATAATAGTTGTGTAATATAGCGTAAATCAATAAGATATTTTTTAGACTTAAATTTGGTTTTCAATATGTTGAGTTAAGTAAAATTTGATAGAAGAATTACATTTATTTTAATATTTTCAAACCTCTGATACCCTCAATGCGATTTTGAACTTAGGTAACATTAATCTATCAATTTTGCAAACAATTCGATTGTGTGCATACATACAAATCAACATTGAACTTTTGGCTCTATGGTAGAAAGGAGTATGTATGGTCAACCAGCTTCTTTTCCTTTTTCAACACCTTTAGATAACACCATATTATAACATAGCTATCATGACTTGATATTTAAGTACAATAGAAATACATAATATTAATAATTATAGTTTATTGTTAAAAGACAATATAAACATTGTATCAACAACCGTCTTCAATCTAACCTAAACCATTTTTGTTGACAATGGACCCACTCAAACATACATGACCTCATTCAAACTTCTCTGTTAAATTTTAAAGGTCCGGCAATACGAATTTTGAGAATTATTGTGCTCTTAATTGTCCCAGCGATTCATCATAAACTCGTCAACAGAGTAAAATGCTTTTGACATCAAAACGGGTTTCATCTGAAACTTTTTTTTTTCATTTTATTACCTTTAGGGAGGAATATTGATTAGTCCTCACACCAACTTAAGAAGGCAAATTTCTAAAAGTATTTTTATCAAGAATCCAGGGTATAGCTTCAGATTAACTTCATTTATTTAAAAAAATTTACTTTGTTACAAAATGTATTATTGTTAATAATACATTAAAAATGTAGTGTATAGTTTCGAGTTCAAATTTTTATTACAGATTATTTCTAGCATTTATCTCAAATTTGCCTTCAGAATATTCTGAAAAAATGACTAAAATCGTTTAAAATAAAATAAAATTACCAGTAGTACAACGTGGGTAAAAAATTATTTTAATGGTAAGAGAACTGTTTTATGGTTCTTTAAGTTCCATAATTTAAAAATAATACATTAATATTAAAACCATACAAACTAGTGACTTCCTCAATATATGAGACAAAATATTATTAGGGTATGTATACGGGTGCGTGCAATAGCTGCATATATCACATTTGACATTGTTATACTGTACCGAGACCGCTAATGAAATTAATCTGTCGTTTATCCACGGCCGTATCACCGGGTTTAATTACGTTATACTCATACATGCATATCCATTATACACTCAAGGTTGCGACCACTAACTGAAAGAGTATAAACAAGAACTGATGTATGACAAAAACCCTCCCCAAAAACAAGAATCATTGAAAGTAAAATACTGAAAACAAAATTCTAATTTGCTGAAATTTACGGTCATATAAAATAATTTTTCATAATTCAGCTAGCAAAGTCCTTTATTAAACATGGTAACCGATAAAACTTTAAAAAATCACAACGCTATTATTGTTGGCTAAAGAAAAACATCCAGTTTTTCGGGAATGCTTACATTTCCTAAACCTTTTTAAGTTCGTATTTTTTTGGTATTTTGATCTTTTTTTACATTTTCATTACATACGAGAAAAATACATAAAGGCTTTAATGAGCGTTAGCTAAGTCTATCATTCGAGAATGCCTGGACAAAGTTCATTTCTGTACATCTGTCTCACAAACACGATATTCAGAAAACTAATATACTTGAAAAAGTTGCATGAAAGCTTAATTTGTGAATAGATTCATTGATTCATTGATTGTTTTTATAGTTCATGGTCAGTGTTTTAGCTTTGGCTGAGCTTTAGCGAATATTTTTACATTGGTGTTGTGGGTAGCCTATATGATATTTGTAAATCTGAAACGAAAGTCAAAAAATAATAGAGTGTAAATTTAATTAAAATCTTATGTGACCAAATTTGATTTCAGCTCATTCTTACTTTTTATTACCCTCCTTAGCGTTTCAGAAACTGAATTATTTAGAACAATGCTATAGCCTTAATTGTCATTCAGTGCTATAGCACTTAATGACAAATTATAATGTATTATATACCAAGATATATTGAGAAAGATCCTTCAAAATTCTTTCTGCATATACAGGAATGAGTTTTATGATTATTCATATCTGCCATGAATTTTTAATGAGCTTCATAATTCAAGTCTGTTGTTGAGTAGGCTGGCACATTATTTGTTTTGTCTGCCTAGTTAATAAAATTTCTCTTCTGTATGATATTCTGTCTGTCTATCTGTCTACAGGACACACTCGAGAATGGAATGAGCTGAGGATTTGGAAATGTTGCAAGTAGCCTCAGTGAAGATTGTTACACGACACGTGCTGAGGTATATTCCTACCTTGTAGTTTTTACACCATCACAATTCACCGACTATTTTTTCTGATGCCACGTTTGACGATATATTGATCTCTGGTGATTCCGAATATTCCTTTCTGCATACAAAAAAGTAAAATGACACAGTAAATATTGGAGCACTAGGGTAACGTGTGGTGCTCGGTGGTGAATATACAGTTTACCAAAGTTTTTTATGAATTCAATCATTTGTCCATTACTAAGTAGTATACCCTCTACACCAGTAATTATGACAGAGCCACTTACAAGATATCTGACGTTCAAGTAAATTTTTAATTATAGCCTTAAGATCAGATTCACAGAACATTTTTATATTTTGATACCAAACACTCCATTTACTTGAAGAGCGGCTGGCAGCCAATCGATGTGACCGATACATGAGAACTCCATCTAACTGTCTCCAACCGCGGCGCGACGCTACGTCTTCTCCGTCTTCCGATACCGTGACTTAACTACTTTCTTACTACTCCACTCATTCTTGTAGTTTTTGAGTATCCCTACACCAATATATGGACTGGACTTTATATGAGACTCGGAAATCCCAATAAAATGTAGTTCAATATATGATCTACTGAAAATTTTTTGGGGCAACGAGATGCCAATAGAATGTGTTTGTTACTTCAAATTAAGTAGAACGATAGAGTCTAGAAACCAAGAGCAAGTTTTCATTGAATAAGCAAGCACTCATTGAAAATGAAATCTACTTATAGCCGTTTTTAACTTTGATGTAGGCAAAGTGAGAGTGTTAAAAAAAAGAGTAAAAATAACAATAATTTTATACAAGGTATAATTTATCACTTAATTTTTCAAAGTTATACATAGTAAGTATATGCAAGACCTCGAGGGTGAATAATACTAGCGAAATATATCCTTATCAGACAACAATGTAAATATACCACCTTTACACAAAGGTCATTATTTATATATTTGGCTGTCATTGGCTTGATTT
Organism: Homalodisca vitripennis; assembly: GCF_021130785.1. Taxonomy (NCBI): domain Eukaryota; kingdom Metazoa; phylum Arthropoda; class Insecta; order Hemiptera; family Cicadellidae; genus Homalodisca; species Homalodisca vitripennis. Next base: position 3,767 of record NW_025787328.1, read on the forward strand.
TGATTCTTATGTCTGACGGATAGTTTTTTGTCAAGTCTAAGAAATGTTTTTGTTACGTATTTTTAATCCTTACGATACTATTCCATTTTGACCGCAACCTATTCTACCAGGACTGACGATACATCTCTTTCTTAGGACAAATTTATTAACTGATTTCACACAAATAACAGATTAAGTACCTGGAAAGTAAAAACTGGCTTTTGACTCCCGGACTAGTAGCACGTTCTCAACCTTGGGTTTTAACTCAGTTCATACGTTATCTCTGCTGCTTCCTGAAAACTCATTATTGTTACTTTTTAAATAGCAGGCAGGAACTTTAGAAGTAATTGCATAAACCATTTTCTTGAATATCTTATTACGTTAAGCAAGCGTTGAATACATGAAAACGAAAAAAACCTCTTCAACGTCACAATCAGGAATACTTAGGAACAGTCATTTTCATCACTCCAAGTTTTCCTTAAAACGCCGTAGTGTCCATGGCCTCGAACGTAACTCGCTTCAGTTTTGTATTATACAGGGTGATTCATGAAGTTCTCCTCCCCACTTCTACAGCACATTGTACAAACATAGGTCCGAAAACGCTTTGTTAGCGAGTTACAGCTAGCGAAAGATTTCGACTGAATTCCTGGGTTAAAGAGTAAAATAAAGCCATACTGAACTTTTGGAAAGGTTAATTAAGTAAGAAATATCGTGGATTCTTATGTATTTTTACCTGATAAAGCTAATAAAATAGGTTTCAGAACTGTACCTGTAGTAGTTTTTGAGGGATTCAGGGTTAAATGCCAAAAAGTGGGGCACGAAACAATGTTTTTTTAAGTTTGATGTACAATAACTTTGTTAAATTGGTAATAAATACATAAAATCAACAAACATTAATTGTAGAGAATTTAATTCTGAGAAAATTGATATAATCAAAGTCTAAAATAAAACAGAAATAAGTACCAAAAAATCGAGTTTATTCAGTATAATACTTTACTAGCTGTAAAGAAATATCGTACGGTATTTAGTTGAAATAAAACAAAAACAAAATGTTTGTTCCTTAATGATGAGATAAATTGAGAAAACAAGATTAACTGTTAAATAAATTTGTTTGTAAATAAAAATATGTTTTATTACGTTGTATTTTTTTTTTAAATAAACATTTACATCAAATGTTCGAAAATAAATGAAGCAAATATTTTCCCATTGTTGTTTACTAATCATCGAAATGCAGTTTTTTGTTTTATTAATTTCTAAGTTGGTAACGCACGAATAACAGCTGATCAACAATGGTATTCTGTACTGTTACGTTAGAAACTGTGTACTAGTGGTGTTTTGCAAGCTACAGCAGGAGATCGGGTTCTGTGAATCGTGTTATTAAATGCAATTTTTCTGTGAGTTATAATTCGATTGTTTATTCAGCGAAAAAATGCCTTACTTATTTACATCAGAGGAATACGCTGATATGGTTTTTATTTTGGGTTACTGTAATGGTAATGCTAGAGGTGCTGTAGAAGAATATTAACTACGTTACCCTAATAGGAGGATTCCAGATATCAAAACAATTTCAGGAACTTTTCGTACTCTTCGGGAAACAGGATCACTACCAAGTACTAGAACCAATTATGAACGAGCTGTCCAACTTGATGATGATATTGTTATTAATGCTGTTCATCGCAGTCCAGGTGTAAGTACACAACGTATTTCTAGGCGGATAGGAGTTTCGCAGTCAACGGTGTGGAGGTCACTTAATCGAAACAAATTTTATCCGTTTCATAAACAAAAGGTTCAACAACTACAGCTAGGGGATGGTCCGCTTCGCTTGGAGTTTTGCAACGTTTTGAATATTAATAATCAACTTTACAAACGTATTTTGTTTACGGATGAGGCACAATTCACTCGGGATGGTGTCAATAACTTGCACAATGAACACTCATGGGCAGAAGAAAATCCACATGAGGTAGTGGAACAGAGCTTTCAACACAGATTTAGCATCAATGTCTGGTGTGGCCTTTTGCACAATCGGCTGATTGGACCTTTCATATTACCTGGACGCCTAAATGCTGAGTTCTATTTGCATTTGCTTCAAGAAGAGTTGCCGCAGCTGTTAGAGAATATTCCTTTACATCTCAGACAAAATTTGTACTTCCAGCATGACGGAGCACCTCCCCACTTTTCACGTGCCGTTTCTGCTTACTTAAATCATCAATTTCCTGGACACTGGATTGGTCGTGGAGGGCCTCACCCTTGGCCACCAAGATCACCATATCTATCTCCATTGGATTATTGCATCTGGGGATGGATGAAAGACATTGTATACAAGACAAAAGTGAATTCTCGTGATGAATTAATTGCCCGTATTATGGATTCGGCTGTGCAGATACAGGGAAGTCCTGAAAAATTAAGAAACGCAACAAAAGCAATACACAAACGTGCTGCAAAATGTATTGATAATGATGGCCTCATTTTCGAACATCTATTATAAAAAGGTGCGTACGGTTTGCCCAACCTGATTAATTTTGCTTAAAACTAGTAATGCATTTTATACTGAATAAAATTGATTTTTTGGTACTTATTTCTGTTTTATTTTAGACTTTGATTATATCAATTTTCTCAGAATTAAATTCTCTACAATTAATATTTGTTGATTTTATGTATTTATTACCAATTTAACAAAGTTATTGTACATCAAACTTAAAAAAACATTGTTTCGTGCCCCAACTTTTTGCATTTAACCCTGAATCCCTCAAAAACTACTACAGGTACAGTTCTGAAACCTATTTTATTAGCTTTATAAAGTAAAAATACATAAGAATCCACGATATTTCTTACTCTTAATTAACCTTTCCAAAAGTTCAGTATGGCTTTATTTTACTCTTTACCCAGGAATTCAGGCGAAATCTTTCGCTAGCTGTAACTCGCTAACAAAGCGTTTTCGGACCTATGTTTATATAACATTTTTTCATTTTTTTTACTAGTACAATGTGCTATAGAAGTGGGGGGAGAACTTCATGAATCACCCTGTATACTGATTGGACTACATCACTGGAAACGTTTATTTTAATTGAAGAAAAATACCATTTGTCTTCAGGTGGTAATTGAAGGTATGGCGTTGAGAGGTAAATGGTAAAATTATCCTCCTAGTTGAAACGTACTCGTACTATAGTCACCCTAATATATAATCCATATCTGCTACTAAGACCCTAACTAAACACATGTATACAGCATTGACCCCTGTTCAACGTCACGACGTCTAGTTATTAACTCCCTCAGTCATCAGAAAAGGTACACGGTACTTACTAAAACTAAAATTAGGCTACACATATAGTTTAACTTATCAATGAACAAAAATAATACAGACATCCTCTGAATCATTGATGCTTGGTATAATATGCATGTACAGAGATCGCTTTAGTGTCACTACTAAATATACGAGTAGTAGAAGACCGTCTGGTGACCATAAACGTGAGGTATATCACGCAGACCAAAAGTCGAAGGTTTGTGTAACCCTGTACGAGAACAAAACTATGATCTATTGGAGTTTGTATGAATTGTTATAAACCGATGTGCTGTTATTTATTAGTGTCTAGATGTGATTTGTCACATATTCTAGGTAGCACTTTCTATTTCATCTTTCATGTGTAATGTGCGAGAAACACACGTACTCAGTAATAGGTTTTCCAATGATTATTGTGTTCCGTATGATGTTATTTACATTGAGTGAATTATCTAGTGAAGTTATGACTTAACTTTTTGAGTACAGATAATAGCAAAGAGTATGAAGCAAAGTAAAATTCAATAATTTTTAGAAATTATACATAAGCCAATATTGATGCGAGCAAGACTTTGCAAAAGACTTAGGGGGAAGTTGGGGATACATATACTATTTCAACAAAATAAACTTAATTATGTTTTTATAGTTATTGTGTATTTTATATTTAGTGCCTCTTGCTATAAATTGTATTTTCAAATTAAAAGATAAGGTATAAAAAACATACATGAAAAGACAGATTCATATATACATATATATCTGAATCTGTCTTTTCATGTCTGTTTTTGACACCTTATATATATGAAACTATTGATTCAAAGTATTTTCTGATAATAAAATGTTCAAAGGTAAATTAAAAAATTCTAAGAACTAGTTTACGAGCTAGTAATAAATATGACAAAAGTTTTAAGATACCTAAGTTATAAAGCTAGCATATTATACAGTTATTAATTATTTTCAGTGTTACTTAAATCAAATATTACTGTACTTACATTACTCATGTTACATTTAACTGTATTAATGAACAAAGGGGCAAGTCAGTTCAAGCTGTAGGCGTGCTTCTGTAATGCCCAGGAATATTACCTTTAATCATAGCTCCCACTAGTTATTCAACTTACCTGAAACAAAAAAACCACATTTAAACCTTCTACTCATAAAATATTTATAACAACAAAATCTGTAGCTAGCAGGTTAAACGAATTAGACAATATACTTTACACAATTATTACTATATTATTATACAAATTATACAATGTAATAAACTTTACTGGGAAAATCCGTAACTCTGTCATAAACATTAAGGTCCATCCAGTATTTTTGGTTTGCAATCTGTTTCTCAAAATATTTAAAGTGAAATTGTACCCCACTTTATCAAAACATTTAAGACTAATGCAAAAATTAAAGTTATACATAACATAGGTGAAAAGTGTAACTTAAAAAATATAGTAAGATTTTCAATGTACTTAATCTGAAAGTAAGAAAATAGCCCCTACAAAATAAAATATTCCAATCATACGTAGAGACGATAAAGTATGTTTCTCCAAAGACTTGAGAGAGTTATGTCATATAGTTTACATTTTAAAAATTTTGAGAATCGAACACGGAACATTCAGTTTTGGCCCATCTTATTTATTAAATTGGGTAAGATAATTATTTTACCCAGCAGAGATCACTTCTGGCTGGTTTATACCTTCCAGTAGGACCCACCACTGGGCACAGCATAAGACGATGTGTCACACAAATCTGGGCAACCTTATGGACCAGGAGAGGCACATCACTAACCGCAAATGTCGAGATTCTGGTGTTCACGGGCAATTCGATAGTTCTAGTCTATTGTGGAAGATGACTGTTGGAGTTGGTGGGGTTTGTTCCCTAACCTCAGAGGTTCTTGCTAGCCTCAAGAAGGGTGTGCCACCCCCTCCCTACTTTGACTTTAGAAGCTGGTTCAGAGCTGGCCCAGCTTCTTCCGGGGAGACATGACTTTGAGATGTAGTGCCTTAATTCTTTCTGGTGGATCTCGATAGGAGGCGGCCTCTACTCCTTAAACTTACCCATCCTGAATATCATGTCACTCCGGAAGCAGCGACAAGCTTCTTACAGGACTAAGTGCAATTTATAAGCTTCTTGTCCTAAGAGAACAAAAAAATATAATTAGTTTAGATCCCCTGTATTTTATTTAGTGGGTTTGCATGTTTTTTTTCTCTGTTACAGCTTTAACCACTCTCCTTAACCGCTCTCCATAACCGCTCAGTTAAAAATACGTTTATGACACCTTAGCTGACTTACCTTATAAGTTATCAATTCTCTTTGGCCACCTTAATGAGCAATATTTCCAATGACATCATGAGATTTTAACAGCGAACACTGAATCCAAACACCGTTCAGAAGGATCTGGCAAAGTGCAAGCAAGGGCTCTCTGGATGGGTTAGTGTTGTCAGCGTCTATGTCCAGGTCAACTCGATAACAGTTCAACAATTTTTTGACTAAGAAGTTTTGACCTTTATCTCTCTTCAGACCCAGAAAACGAGCTATAATCTGTGATTTTAGTGAAACTGAGAGGGTTCCTTAAAGAAAAACTTGTTCATTGAAAATCCTTAAAAAATTGCCATACAAAAATTTATATTTTCAGAAGAGAGAGAAAAACAACCAAATAGTATGAGAGTATTTTATTTAATAATATTAGCAAACACTACCTTCCTTTATTACCTTAACGATAGATCCCCGTTCTTCAGTATCATTAAGCATGTTAAATAAAGAAATGATCTGCTAAATCAAAATCTATCGAAACTCATAGACGGAGTTTTAAATTTAAACTCTCTTTACCTGCCAGGAGGAGACCTAATAGTACACGATAGGGCCTTATAATACAAATTGTTTATTTTAGTAAACTTTAATACTTGAACCAACATTAAGGATAAGTCTTCACCTGTTCCTGAATTGCCACAGTTGAACAGTTCACTTATACGGGTGTTGTAAAGTTTTAATCCTCCTACGTCACGCTCCAGACTAGATTGCCGGCGCGATATCTGATAAGTACTATAATATACTGGTGGATGTTGCATATGCAACGCAAAAGTTTTGATAATAAGTAGGTACTTTCTGCAGAGAGCATTTTGTGAAACATAGAAACTTTTTCATCTAATCACTATTTACAATTTTAAATATTTCAATATATATAAACATAATTGACTGTAATACATTAATCAGTTTAAATCAATGGAGAGTCAAACTCAATCTTTATATTTATGCTGGCGTTTAAAATAATTATTAAATATAAGCATGCTTAAAAATACTAGCAATGGGGAAAGTTAGTCATGCTTAATCTAGTTTTTTCTTCTATTTAGCAGGGTTTACAAAATAATTTATAAAATTTAAATTAACATCTTAACTGAAGAATCTAAGTTCTATTGTTATGTTCAATATCAATAAAGTAGGTAATAGGGGATTTAATATGTCGATATAATGATTTTTATACATTTAAAAACATGAACTATTATTTTCCTTTTGGACAACCATCACATTCTTATTTGTATAAGCTAATAACAAGTTTTCATCTAAGAGAAAATTTAAAAAAAGAAAAAGTCCTGAATAAGAAATACTTTTTTTAAATTTTCAATGGTTAAAACCATATCTTATTTAGCGTATTAGAACAATATTTGATTTATGTTGAAACATATGGACATTTCATCCAATTTGGGTTCATACTTATTTAGCCCCAACCAGGTAAGCAGTACCTATGTGAATTATTTTTTTGAAGAATCAAACAAATAGCACATAACACAGTTGCATTTTTACTCGTTTTAAAACCAGAGGAAGCAATACGCATCGATAGTAAAGTAGCAGTTATAAAAGTACCTGAGCTACCGCGTATGCTGTTAATGTCATTGTAACTGACACGCAGCTTGTCATGGCATGGCGTGCTGTAGCGGGAGCATTAGTCCAGGAATGTTTTAATCACTCGGAGAGTGCTTTACTCATTTAGTCCAGAAGCAATCCAGTGATTTTCCTAAATCAGACTTAAGTAACACCGTAACTTCATGTTTTAATCTGCAAAGTTGAAAGTATTCCTATGTCAGCTTTCGAGTGCCAGCTAGAGCGGAGAAACTGTTTCATCTGTTTAATACTGTAGTTATCGTACTTTACAAAAGTTTGCTTCTAAAGCATATTGTTTATTGTTATTTTGATAGTAGTTTTTACTTTCCCAATAAGACATTCTTTTCATACAACATATAAAATGTTTTATGCATATTTTAATATTATTTTTATTCTAAAATAATAAAGTAACAAACATGTTTTTATTTACTTCAGTTGTAAAACATCTTACCACCTTCATTGCAGCTCTATACTGAGTTAAAACAAGCTGTATATTTTGCCTCAACTACCGTGTTTATAGAATATTCAATATCAAAATAACAGATTCAATGGTATAATAATAAATAAATTGATAGATGTTAAAATAACAAAGACATTTTGGCTAATTTATAAAGTTTTATACAGTATACCACAGTCCAATATTATACATAGTGTAGTATTTTCTTGCATGTTAGTTTAAAATTGCCTAATATTTGTAAAAGTGTATTTCTGCACGAAATAACGGAGACGGCATTTCATTTAATAAAGAGGTTCACAAATAAGAAATTAGCAGGGAAAAAAACGTTGAACTTGCATTACCATTTTCCTATCGTCAATAAAACACACTACATTCTAACACTTACAATCAAACAGCAACTAAATATATATGATGTCTCTCACTAAGTATATTACATATGATTCCTATTACTTCAAAAGAATGATTAAAATACTCTTCAATGCTTTAAAGAGTTTTTATTACATAATTCATCATGCGTTTTAATATCAAATGTTTTAATAGCCCAATAATAAGAAAAAGCTTTTTGACTCTTAAATGAAATGTTGTAATCAAACCTATATTAAGGAATGTTGTAGTTTACATGAATAGCTAGCTTGCGCATTCATGTAATGTGGTTACTACCAGCTCGTATAATGGTTTTGAGCTACAAAACATTCGAGGTTGGAAAAAATGAAGATCTCTGAGTATTCACGCAATACCATTCGACGGGACTCAGACTGAACGATGCGCTGTGCTGGCCCACGCCTATCGCGGGTCAATTGTGCTTGTATTAGATATGAAGACTGCTGTGTCCCGGTATGATCCCGGTATGACCCAAGTTCAGATAAATTGGCAATAGTACGTATTAATTTTTAATCTAAACACAATGGAATAGATATAAAAATAATATAAACAGTAATTTAGAAACAAACCCATTTCCTAGACCTGCTTCTTTTCTAAAGTATACCTAAAAGTCTAGTAACAAAACGTTAAACTACAATTTTACAAATTAAATGTTTTATTGTGTTACTTGCACAGATAATACTATTGTATTCTCAAATCTCATTTATATTATGTTATAGCTATAATATGTCGAGTTTCTTGATTAATCCCTCAAGATTAGAGACTAAACCATAAGTCAGATGCTAGATTCAGACAGTGTTGTGTGATTTATTGACGTCATCATTAACACTGATTACCCATATAACGTTGTGAAGACGTGATTATAAGTGAATTTTTATACGCTACTAAAATTTAGAACTATGGATAATATTCAGATGGCCGGAACGTAAATAAAGAAATAGCAAAATCAAAATTAAACACCCTACTTTGAACGCACTATATGTAATAAAACATCGATGCTCGATATTTCTAGTAAAAAAAACACAAAATGAAGCGCCGAAATAATGTTGAATATGTTCGATTACTGAATATTTAATCGCCAAAATCTATAATATCAGCTACTATTCGGATCAGTTACTCTCAAATCGCATATTTCACATAATTTTTAAAAATTATCTCCAGACAGATAGACAATAGCTATAATATACTCTTGTATACCGAGACAATGAGGCACTAAAAGGTGCACTATCAGATAAATAGTCATTCTTTATATGGTTGGCCGATACTAATTTAACTTCAGTTTTATACACTGCTAGCTGGTTTTCAATATATTCAGCTAGATAAAATGTGATTTGAAAAACATGATTTTAAATACATATATCCATTTTGATACCTTCCTATGTCAATCACCACTGTGAGATAGATGGTTTACAGAGGTGGTATAAGCTTTTCGTCTATCTCATTAACACATTTATGTAACACATTTCATATAACAGCTATCAAGGGTGAACAAAGAAAAATGCATTGTACCAGTATGAGATAAATACTAAACACTCTGAAGCTACTGTATGTATTCAATAACAATATTTTGAACAAAATATTATATTATTGTAATAAAAAATGTATTGGTTCATTTTACTTTTAATTACATTACTATGTCTAGGATATTTAGATCCCACCTGCCTATTGAATATTGCGATCACTGTGACTAAATACAGCTAAAACACGATACTGTTGTGTCTTATGGTAATGTGGGTTAATTAAAATAAGGAAAGGTGATACGCCGTATAATACTGGTAAAAATAGTTTAAACGTACCTTTAAGATGTTAGTTACTTTAAGATTGATAAGTTCCAATGATATTATACATATAAATTAGATAAAGATCGTTAAACGGCTGGAAATAATCAAAACTGCTGATTTTGTGTTCTTCAACTTCATTCCACGATGTTGAAGAACTGTTTTACTTTCTTTCCAGTAATACATCCACGGGGTTGATAAGCCTAAACTAAATTTACACTGATAAAAAAACGATCGACTATCTCTGTATGAAACAACATATTATTGGGTATGTGTACAGATGTGCACACTTGCGGCATATATCACATACTGTACCGAGACCACTAATGAAATTACATCTGCCGTTTACCCGCCGCCGTATCGCAGGATTTAATCACATTATATTCAGGCTGCCAGATACGTTAAGCACTCACCACGGCCCCTAACCACGTTATCAATTATTAGAATTTGTGTCAATAAGGATATTTTTAGAAAGTGATGTTTACGAAACAAATCTTACGTTATGTAGCATATTGTTTTCAAAACAGGCCAATTTTGAAATTATTGAAGTTTGCTAACGAAGTTTATTAACTGAACGTTAGCAAAGCATATCACTCATGTGACTATCAAAATTAATTTTTTGTTTGCCCGTATCTGCTTGCACGATTTATCGGAAACGAACCACCCACAGACTTTAAAATATTTTACATTCTTTTCTTTTACATTCATTATGGCAACGAGAAAATGTACGAATAAATTAAATTTGTAACATGTGATATATTATAGCTTATTTATGCAGTAAAAAGATGATAAACTGGAAAATCAATGTAAAATCTTCTGAAAAGATAACTTTAACGCAATACTTCTTTGTAATACCCTTCCTAAATACCCAGAGTTTTCATGGTTTAAATACTGCTATGAATTCGACTATATGAGCAAAAATGTGAATGTATTAAGGTTTCAACTGTGGAATTTAAATTAAGAATGAAAATAGAATAATGTACGGTGAAAGCGAAACCTGTTACGCGATTTAAGTAATTAATAGAACAATTTAGGACTAAGAGCTCTAAAGTTAAGACTATCCTGTTCATCCTGATTACTTTTTATAATACTGTTCAATACTGGAAAATGTGCGCGTGTGGTGTGGAAATGTGTGTGTGTGTACTGTTAACTGAATAGACAGTGAATCTAATCTAAAATAGGCTCCATAGTGATTTGGCACAGTCATTTATCTTACAGTATACGTCTTAATGTAGCCCTGTATATGCCCAAGCGAACTTTGATCTCTTCCCATATTTTGATCAGGAGTTAGATTAGGGGTAATTGATTCAACCGCTGCTCAGATTCGTTGCCTTAAGTGTTCAATATACAAACGTTATGGCCACGCACATTTTAAGACAGGTGAAGAATGCCCACTAAAATCTATTCAGTATATTAATTGTTAACACAGAGCATTTTAATACAGAATAACAAGAAAGTCGTAACTATTTAATTTTTCTTGCTTAAAAGCATGCAGTATTTCAGGTTTAGAACCCTTAAACTTGAGTATTTTCTTCCAAAATTTGTGAACTGTATACGTAGGTACATTAACCTCACTCATGCGTTGCTCAGATGTTTTTACTTATTTTTAATACTATCAGATTAGTAATTCCACTCCACAATTGTGCAGCCAAATGTATCATAAGTCCCGGTAACATGAGTAGATAAAATAGCCAATGACCAATGCAACACATTGACTGCCAGTTTTAGATGTCTGCTACATCGCAGTTAGTAAGGATGAGGTCCAGGAAATTGATTTTTCTTAAATAAACTTGTAGCAGGTAATAATATTATTGGGAGATAAAGTATTTAAAGTGATCTCGTTTTAGACCTGAAAGAAGAAACAACCTTTATAAGTATGCGTTCCATTCATACTATGTAGAACTAAATTCACCATCATGAAGATGTCATATTTCACACACAAAATATTTCCCAATGTAATTTTATATAAATCTGAAGAATATTTTGATTGAAAATTTTGGATAAATATAGAGTTAAATATAAATCTTGGGATGAATAATATTTATAAACGTATGTGTATGTATACTAAATATTTATAAAATTAATATGTATTTTATTACAAATATTAAATTATTTATAAAAAAATAACGGGTACATTTAGAGAAGTGAAGTTTAGGATACGTCGTACAGTTTAGCAACCTTTTTACAAGCGTGAGGCAACAAGTGAGTAGCACGCTACCACATTCATTAGTCCAGTCCACCCCGTCGGGCACAATCAGTGCACGATAAACCGTGCCGCTTTCTGTGCGTGCACATTAGTGTACTGCCAACGTTTTACATAACAAAGTATGTTCCCACTTTGGCCATTAGCTTTATGACTAATCAATATTATTCATTTGTTAATGAGTTTATATATTCAGTAGATCATTGAAAATATGGTGAATAACCTAATATACGATAAATGTTTTCTTTAGAGTACCATTGAGATTTGTTATAAAAATTGGTAGTGTTTACTAATATACATATTATAGTCTAATATAGGGTTCTGCCCTTGTATCGTATTTTAATAAACAATACTCTGGGTTAGCCGCTCGTTTATATTTATAGGATGGTGACGCTAGACCCTTTTGCTACACTGTACGACTTTTTATCGTATAGACACAAATACTGCAGCATAACGACAGAATTAGACAGCAGCCACGTCTTTCCTCAGATGGTATAAGACCTATCATTCTGAAATCTTCGTACGTTTGTGAGAAATGCCCTTTGTTGTCAATTGCTCTTAGAAATCATACTGACGATAGGGTTTTACTTATCAGATCTGAGGTTTTTAGCAAGAGTGTCAGTGTAGGACTTATCTATTTCGAGTACAATGGTTCACAAGTATATCTGATAAGAGATATCAACGTACTAACCCCTCTCCATTGACAAATGAAATTTTTCCTGTAAAATAGGGAAGGTACACATATATATTTTGCGAACTGCAGTAATAACTTTCTTAAGTGAGAAGTCCCATCTAACAAACCATACCGTCTCAATTGAATACACTCTTAGCCTTTGCAGAGTTTGCTGTGACCTCAATAATTTGTGAGATCTCTGTTAGTATGAACTCCAATCCATACAACTATTGACTTATTCCTGTGGTTTACGAGAATAAGACAGCCCACTGAATTGTAATATCCAGTAATACTATCCATGAAGTCTTATACTCCTAGTAATCTTGAAGTGAACGTGGGAAATGGGAGGAATTCTCGTTTCTCCATACGTTCTTCTTTATCAAACAAATATGATTATATAAAGGTATTTTCTTAGGTTTCTATTTATTATTGGATTGTAGTTTTTTAGCAAATATTTATTAATTATTTAAATAGCACTGACATGATTTACAAACATTTCAATATACTGTCTTATTCACCAATGTACCAATTCAAATCACAGCTAAACTATAATCAAATAACTATACGCAATGCATAAACGCTTCTCGCTATAGCTAATTGACAGTGGAAGAAATTTACCTCATAAAACAATGTTACACTTAAACATCTTAGGCTATTATTTGTGGTCGTAGAGCTATGGGAGACGTATCTTTTTAACGACATAACAAACGAGTATCAAAACCCTTATTAGTTTTTCCGTAAACAGAATTTTGTGTGTTTTTAATTTATAAAGTGCACAAATGTCTGATATGTTTCTACAAAATCAAAAAATTAACGTTTGGACGCGAATTTGTAACATCCTTAATATTCTAAAACCAAAGTATGAGTAAACGTGTATGATATTTAACATTGCTCTTACAGAATTTAAAACCAATATGGCTGACAGTAGAGTCAATTTTTCATCCATAACTTCAGTGCACAATTTGTAAAACGTTATTAATTATTACATTGTTTACGTTTTTATGTATTGCATTGTTTTATTTCAGTCAATATCAGTCACACGCGTAGGTTATAATTTTGTATTGCGTACATAGATTTAAAATGTATAACAAATTACAAATCAAGAAATAAGTTTGAATTTTTTTTAAAAGCGTGAAGTTATATCAATGTTTACTATTGATGATATTAATAACAAAATTCCTTCATTCTTCATTTCTGAAGAAATATTTCTATAACAGTCGTCAATGATGTTCTTATTGGAGTAATCATTAATCCGTTTATATCATATCAGTGAATTAAGTTGCACTTCATTGTCAATTCTTCGATATCCATCGTTACAATGAAAACACGAAATAAAAACAACACACACAAATAAAACTCAACAGTCTGAGCGGCAGATCGTCTGAAACCAGAATGAACGAATTACCGCGGTAAACATCCGAGTCAGAGTGATAATATTCGCGCAGTTACATTATGGTCAGTTATTTTAATACCTACTCGGCGACTTTCAGGGACATCACTTTCAGTGACAGTTCATAAAACTATAGAAAAGATCATGTTAGTCAATCCGGCAGTCAAATCTATGTAGAGATTGAACAAATATTTATATCTTTTCGGTCATGTTTTAAGGTAAAATTCATTCCATTAAACATTATAAGTTACTACTTTTAATTTTCATTGTGACCTATCAGAGCGTATAAAACTCTAGCTGTATAAAAATCTCTAGTTATTGTTTTACTAAACTTTAATGTAATATTTTGTGGAATACATTAAAATCAAGATTGAATAATAATAAATTTTGTGATTCAAGGCTATGAATATTACTGAAAATTCCTTAATTCACCAAAACGAATAATTTCTGTAATCGTTATATATGATTTTAACAGGTTTTAGGCAAAATTAGTTGACTTTTGCCTAAAACCTGTTAAAATCATCAATCAATCAAGTAATTACTGTAGTAAATTTTGTAAGGTGGTATACATTACCATCCATTGGCATAAAACTGTATTTATTATAAACGTTTATAACAAGGAATATTATTAGTATTATGTAAAAAATTAAAGCCTCTCGAGGAATATAGCAGTGGAGGAATACAATATTAGGTAGGCCTAAATATTATTGTGAAAAGTTGCAATGAAACATGCAGAAGGCTCTATACTATCCATCCTACACTGAACATTCCTACATTCATGAAAATTACTAATGTATGGTATTTAGATGCAATGTTTTAATCGCTTATGACAGAGCCCGAGAGCGAGCCTTCCGAACTAATAGCATTAAACGTCTATGAATCATCATTCAGCCGGGCACGGTTGGGACAATAACTGCAGTACCATGGAAATATTATCTGCCTTTGATTGTTTCGGTGCTTAGCAGAGATTGCAAACAACATACCATCGAGTAGATTTGGTATAGGATACTACAAATAGAACACTGTTTTAGTAATACTCGGGTAATTCTCATTGTTTGTCTACGGTGGGTATCTGGAATTCTTTAGTTGCAAGAATTATTATTTTGGAATGTAAATTACATTCGGAATTATTTAAGGTTGCGTATTTTGCATTTATACCACCAGCGATAGTTCCCTGGAAATTCCTCATGGATATATTGAAAATCTCATTTAACAAATCGTTACCACTGCAGCTAAATTCTATCCGCATACATGCTATTTATTCTGCTACTTTAATCAGAAAACTGAGTTATTATTTAGTATTTTTATATCAAACCATTTCCTTGTTGTTGTTTTTTAATTCCTAATGATGTTCTTTTTCATTATCACCATTACTATTTATAAATAGTTTAGGTCTCCTTAACTTCCCATATCATGACATAATACGCATTCACACTCTTTATTAAACAACTGAGAAACTTTATGTTCAAGACTTATTATCTATTACCTGTGCAGAATATCAATCTTACAGAGATATGTCATGTGTAAATAATTATTCTGGTAGACACTAGGCTTTAAGAATCCCTATTTCAATGAAGAATAGAAGGTCCGTTCAACACAAAAATTTAACTTAAGAATATGTAGCTTCTACAATCTATGGGCTTTAACATTTTGCTATAATATTTCAATTGATACAATAATTGTGTTTTAGTATCCGTATGTTTAATCTTTTATTTTCATGTTATGCATATGGCAGTTTAATATATAATAAACCATTGATATGATTTGATTATACGGTGACACATCATGTTTTATATTCAAATCAATAATAACCTTCAAAGAGCACACTGGGGTTCACATACCTAACGTAAATTGTTTTTAAATGTTTCTCAGTTAAGTTTTTCATGGGAATTTTTGGCACCCTAGTAATTTTATCTAAGAGTGCTAAGGGGCTTCAAGCCCCTGGCCGCCTTAGTTGCCGGCTATCAGTGCGTAATCTGTTAAAGCGCACGTTCTGTGGCGTACAATTCCTTGGTGATTTTACTAAATTTTACAATTCATTACAATCCATTAACCTATTAGTTCTATTGCAACGACGGACGATATGTATTCCTCTCGTGTTTCCCAATATTATTTTATACAAACAACAAACTAAAACAATCTTTAATAAATAACACAATACATAGAACTAGGATAGCGTGTGGTGCGGGTGGTGAATAACCAGTTTACCGCAGATGTTTTGTAGATTCTAACATTTTTCTATGACTATCAAATGGGCATTTTCTCTACACAAATAATATGACAGAGCCATTTGTGTTTATAGCCTTAAGATCAGATTCACAGAACATGTTTTATTTTGATACCAAACACTCCATTTACTGAGAAGAGCGGCTGGCAGCCAATGACCGATACATGAGAACTCCATCCAACTATCAGCAACCGCGGCGCGACGCTACGCCTTCTCCGTCTGTCGATTTTGCGACAACTTTCCTACTACTCAGTTATTTGTAGTTTTTTACTATTACTACACCAATATAAGGACTGTACATTATAAGAGACACGAAAAGTCGAATAGACTTTCGGAAGTTCAATAATTTTTAGTTTATGTGTTCTACAAAGATGTTTGAGGAAACGAGATGTTAATAGAGTGTGTTTGTTATTTCAATTAAGTAGAACTATTGAATCTAGAAACCAAGAGCAAATTATAATTGAATAAGTAGTCTACCTAGTGTTGCTTGATAGGGGAAATTCCCTTGTGAAATAAATTGACTGTAACCAGTTTTAATTATGATCTTGGCAAAGAGATAGTTCCATAAGAAGGGTAAAAATAATAAAACCATTTTTAAAAAAAGATCAGATTTTTTCTTACAAGCCCGCAAACTTATACAGAGTAAGTATACCTAATAACTCGAATGTGACTAATACTAGCGACTATATCATCGTCACACAACAGTATAAAGAAACCATATTCAGCCCCAAGTTCATTAAATATATATATATATATATATATATATTGTTATGTATTTTTAAACCTTATGATTCTCTTCCATTTTGATTACAACTAAATCCACCATGGCTGAAGATAAATTGATCTTTTCTCTTTCTTATGTTATGGGGACAAACAAACGTACTTAGATATAACTTCGTTAATTATCACTTTGTTCTGTAAGATATTATTTATACTTTGTGAATTATTTAGTGAAGTTATAGATTAATTTTGTGAGCAAATAAAACAGCAAAGAGAATAATTAAAGTTAGGTTCAATAATTCATAAAAATTAACAATAATCCAATATTGATGCGAGCAAAAGTCCTAATAGTGCCAACGGCGCAGTGTAGTGGGTGGCCAATGGCGCAGTGTAGTGGGTGCGGCGGTTATCGCAAGATAACCAGAACAAGCAACGCCGAGCGTGGCTGCTGCTTGGACAGGTGACCGCTGAGCGATCCTGTCCTTGCAAGCGGCCCGCCTGCCCGGTCATTGGTGGTGGTTCGGAAGTCACCTTTAAGCCGTTGGTCCCCAGGTTAAGTGTTAGAGAGGGCTTCTTAGCCCTAACTTCGCCTGGTAAAATAAGACATTCTTTACTTTTTTTTTTTTAATAGTGCTTTGTACTTGGAGAGGTGAACAGGTTTCCTAGCTGACTTGAATTCCGGCATTAATTTACTATTTAATAGATTACCTTAATTAACTTATTATGTTTTTATAGTTACTGTGTATATTATATTTGTTGCCTCTTGTTATAAATTGCATGTTCGAGTGAACGATAAGGTATGAAATAACACTTGAAATACACATATTTAGATATATAGTCTACAAATTGTATATGGATTGTGACAGTGACTGAGAAAGTAGACAAGTTGGCTATACAAGTCTGCATTCTTCTGATAAAATAAGGAATTTTGTGAAAGAAAATGGGATAGGTTCAAAAAAGCTAAGTGAGGTAGTGGTTTTTTAAAGAAAGATAGAGTGAAGAATATTTTATGTTGTTCACTATCGTCTGTGAGGTATATAAAGGTTTCAGGCTTAGGAATATTAAAGACTAAATTAATTTATCCCAAATACGATATTTTACTTGTCATGGAATGAATCGATTCCCTTTTCTATTATTCTGAATACGGTTAAATAAGACACTGATTATTCGAAGTATTCTCTAAGAAAAAATAATTTTCAGGTTTCAAATTAAAAATATTTAGAATTAGTTTATGTGCTGGATATAAATATAAATAATAAAATAAAATAATAAATAAATATAAAAGTATTTATATAGGTTTGGAAGCTATCATACTATACAGTTTTTATTTTATTTCCTCATTACTTAACACGAATACTATTGTTCTATGTTATTATGTTATATTTGTCTCAAATAATAATAAAAAGTGTTTGATAGTTCAAGCCGTAAGCGATATATTTAACTCTCTGCTACCTTACCTTCAATCATAACTAGCTCCAATTACTTTTTAAACTTACATAAAAACACGAAAAGCACTTTTAAATCTTCCATTTAAAATATCTTTTAACTTTAAGCACATTTACACTTAACATGACAAATGGTTAAAAACATATTCTTTTTTTATAACTATCAATGTTCATTTATATAGTGTATTATACACAATATTTTACTTGGAGCCTCTACAAATGTTTGAGGAACACATTGAGGTCCAACCAGTATCTATCTTATAATACATTTTTTTAAATATTTCAATTTAAATTGCGCTCCCTTTATACAAAGAACAATCCAATTTTAAATGTAAAACACATACATTAAGTAGGTAAAACGTTTGACGTATAAAATACACTGTAATAATGTTTTAACTTTCTTCATCGACAAGTAGAAAAGGAGCTCCTATAAAATCTATTATACGTAGAGCCAACGACATATTTGTTTCAAGAACAGTATTATTTGATAAAATTATGTTGGTTTTTATTCAAATAAAATTATTACTTATATTACTCCACGAGTATTTAAAAATTATCCACAATGCAATATAATGTTAAACACATTGCTTACTTACTTCTATTCCATGTCACTCTAGCAACAATTTTACAAAGATATAACTATCTAAATAACTGGTATTGTGAAATAAGTTAGAAAATTGTAAAAAAACAATAATTAGCATTGCCTTTAAACTAAATCATGATCATCTATCAATGTATTCACTTATTACGTTTATGGGTGCCAAATTATTTCCTTGTTATCGTTTAGTTTACACTATTTTTAAGGTTCCAAGAAAGGATTGAAACTATTTAAAATTCCTCATTGAAGTATAAAATCCACAGTGGTCCGATTTTGAAAGAAAATAAAACAGCTATATTCTAACCAGCTAGTAATTCACACACACACACACACACACACACACACACACACACACACACACACACACACACACGCGCGCACACGCACACGCACACGCACACGCACACGCACACACGCACACGCACACGCACACGCACACGCACACGCACACGCACACACACACACACAACCAAAAAGTACGGTAACGCGCCTCCTTGCACCTGTTCTGGGTCATAATATATGATTGGCTTGACTAGCTCCGAATATTCTGACAGTAACGTATATAACTTTTCTCTTAGTTCTTGGATTAACTCTCTCCTTAGCTTTATTAATTAATAGAATATCGTAGATTGTCGTGTTTACTTTTTTTTTTTTTTACTTATATATTATGTAGGATGTATACAATGTTTTAGTTTAAAATTATACCACATTTAGAAGTTCATTTATTTAATGTTAATGTAAGCTAGCAAAGTTCAATTAAATAAGTTTATTAGTGCTGCTGGACTGACTTAAGAACTCTAATCCTGCACACAGACGTGGAGTCTCTGCAGGTATTATTCCAATTTTCGTTTTACTATTTTATAAGTCAATTTGTATTCATGAATTGTTTGGAAATAAATAAATGAAATGAATGAAAATGAATTGTATAGTATTCCACAATATTTAGGAGCCATTATGGCTTAATAAATAAATGTTTGGAGATCTTACACGTTTAAAATGGTATTTATGATCTAAAACTTATTTTTATAATTTCATGTTATCCTATACTTGATATTTACTGTCGAATTGGCTGTACATTTTTTTGTACTTGTTCCATTACTAATTATAACAATACAATTTCGGTAACCTGAATATTACATTAGAACATAGTACTAAAACACGAATAGAGGGGATTGAATGCTTTGACATGTCTATTTGGTCCAGATTTTTATTATGTAGACTTAGCTTGTAAAAATTTCGAAACATTTATTAAAACAATCTGTGTCATTTCAAAGTTAAGTTTTGGTTCTCTCTGCTCACTGTACTGAACAATATTGATGATGGCATGAAGAGATGCCCAGGAATGATCCTAATTACATATTGACCCTAAATCCACACACCGTTCAGGGGGAATATCCCCTCTTTGTTGGCTAAGCGCAAGCAAAGGCTCTCCGAATGGGTCAGAGTCTGTCTCCAGGTCAACACGTCAACAGCCTAACAGTTTGAGCGGTTTGAACTTTGTCTCTCTTTAAACAAAGAAAACCACTAATCATCTGTTATTTTAGCGAAACGGAAAGGTTTCTTTAAAGCATAGTGTTCCTCGAAAAGGTAGTATTGCGGAAATATGGTGGTACAATTTTTAAAGTGTTAGGTGTCCTCCTTATATGTTTTTATGAGTTATACAGTACTTTATACCGCCTGAATAATTGTATTTTTACAATAAATAATGCTGTAAGGTGTAAATGTTTTAGATAAAACGTTTGCATATAGGATATTTTAAAGTCAGTTTAAATTATTAAAAAATGGAAGTTTGCAGATGAGCAAATATAATAGATTTAGAACGTTGTATTGTAAAAGAACTTTACGATAGTTGCTCACTCACTCAAAATCCCTGAATGGTAAAACAGTAGTGATGTATTGTTGAAATGAATATCAAACGAGCATCCTCTTGAGTTCGAAACTTTCTTTTGAAGCAACGAGTAAGCAGTCAATAGCAGCGAGTCAATTGGGCTAACAAAACAAATTACTGGTCATTTTTGAGATAAATTTGATAAGTGCAGCGTATACAATATTAATGAAATAGAAAGTACGAAAATGTCAAGCCTACCAGACTGCGACTTGACGAACTTACAACACACCTGTATGTAGTAAGAGATCTAGATGTGATAAATCGTTGTGTTAAAAATGAAAAAGTTTAATCTTTGCCATTTATCTAACAAAGCACACTCGAATATGAATCAGCAATAATGTCCATAAATAATCAAAAACACTGTATTTTTTTAAACACCAATTAATGTGATTCTCGTTATTGTTAGATTCGGCAAACGTGTGTGACAGAGCACGCAGTGTACGTAATCACTTGTTTATTTCCAACTTATATCGCCTCGATAAAGTACGAACTCATCAACTGCTAATGTTACCCAGTTATATTAAATCTCTTTCGGTTGTTCTGTAGAGAGATGGCGGCAATCATTGACTATGACTACTAATCTAATATACTATACAGCCGCATGTGAAAACTGACTGACTGATATATATGTATACAAATTCTAACCTACTTCTAGAAGTGCTGGAAAACTTGAAATTTTGCACGCAGGTACCTTTTGCCGTATAACCAACAGGAAAAGTCTGAAAAACCGGGAATTTTTTACTTTTAAACCCCCTCAAAAAAATTCCCGAAAAATCACGCATTCTTTACCCTTGCAGGCGTATTTTGTAAGCCCGATAGCGGGCGAACCGTTGGAGCTAGCTTCGATCTGACGAAAAATCGTTAGTCAGGAATGAAGTGAACTACAAAAAAGGTTTCAGTGACTTTTTTTTCCTATCTCGTGTTGTTAAGCCACAAAACGCGGGGAATGTTTGACATTCCAGAGATTTTTTCGCTTAAAATAAAAGTTTCTAGCTCGATAGCGGCCCGAACGGTAGGTCGTAGCTCAAATCTGATTGACCCATCAAATTAGCAAATTACGTGAACTACAGAAATAGTCTAGTGACTTTTTTTCCCTATCTCCATTGGTTTGGCCGAAAAACGTGATTATGTGTAATTTTTTTGTAACTTTTACGTGGAAATTTTTGTTTACGGGGTCGATAGCGGCGAAACCATTGGTCGGAGGTCAAAATAAAACGAAGGTTAGTTAGATTTAGGAAATAATATGATCTACAAAAAAGGTTATTGACTTTTTACTATATCTCCATTAGTTTGACCGCAAAAACGCGATTAAGTGAAAATATTTGGAAATTTTCGCTTAAAAATTTACATTCCAGGCTTGATAGCGGCCTAAACGGTTGGTCGTAGCTCAAATAAAATTTTCATTAGGATTTTAGGAAATCACGTGATCTATATAAAAACTTTCAGTAACATTTTGCCCTATCCTCAACGGTTTTGGCCGCATAAACGCGTTTTTAAAGTTTTGATTTTTTTGAGTTTTACGTGAGATTTTGTTTTTTTGGGCTCTATTTCAGACAAAATCTTAGTTCTAGGCCAGAATAAAAATTTGATTGTAATACAAAATAATGCGGTGTACACAAACGTTTCAGTGACTTTTTACTCTATCTTCCATGGTTTTAGCCGTTAAAACGTGATTATCTCGAAAATTTTACTTAAAAACTTACATTTCGTGCTCGATAGTGGCCGAACCGTTGGCCGTTTGCTTAAATGTAAAACTTTTCATAACTAGCTATTTATGAAATCAACAAAAAAGGTCCAGTAGCTTTTTGTCGTTTATCTTTCCGTAAGCCTGGTTAATGCTCTAAAAAGGCAAATTCTTTGTCGTCAATTTTAGGGGTTTTAAATCTTGCAACTATAATTAGTGCGATTCGTGCTGGCTGGTTCCAGATTGACCTTGTATTACTACGTTACCGAGTGACTAAAACCCCCTCCACGTCGGGAGTTGGCTGAGCGTTAGTGAAGCTTCAATAGAAGATAGGGACAGAGTGTTTTTTTATTATGTTCACAGACACAAACACCCTCAAAAAATAGGCCGAACTGTGTAATTAACCCCCGGTAACACCCCCCCCCCGGGGATTTCCTGGTATGACCAGATAACCTCCTGAATAAATTAAACCCCCAGATGTGTTAACCCCCCCAGGGAATTTCCTGGCTTGACTAGATAATCTCCTGATGATATTAAACCAACTGTTCAACTTAAAATACTGCCTTAAGGTCGGTTTTTATTATGTTTGTACTAAACAATTCACGATAGCTGACCAGTGCTGACTTTTCTCCCGAGCTCATTCCTGGCTAAACCAAAGGTCGCAGCTAAAGTCTGGACGACTGAATCGAAAGATAAAATTAAATTTCCGACAAGAAAGGTCCAGTTACTTTTTCACGTATCTCTAACGGTTTAAGCCACAAAACGCCTCAAATTCAAAAAGTTTGGGTAAATCCGGAAAATTAAACTATGGTATACATACGTCCTCTGACTTTGGTTATAAAACCAAATTCTTCTTGTCTCCAAATTTCACGAACACATAACTTAACTCTTCTACCACATCAATTGATTAATATTATACACTACACATCTTTTGGCTGAGCGTTAGCGAAGCATTACGACCCATAAGATTCTCGAGAACGGATACATAAAATTTGGAAACTTCACGTCTGAATTTAACCAATCACCGAAACTACGCTTATCCCCGAATTTAGCCAACACCGAATGGGGGCCTGGGGGCGTAGCCCCCAGCGAGCCGAAGGCGAGTATTATCTATACAGTGTAAATGTCATTCAATACAGCTTAGCACGGGAAAGCTAATTTTACCATTCGCATGTTCAAATTTGATTTATGATAGTAATAATAGATTCTTACAATTGAATTCTAAAACTAGTCATACAAGTTAGAGAGAATTGGAACGGTTCCCACTTCTCTCAGAGATGTTCTAGATATGGTCTTACGACGTCTTTTACTCTTCGGACTGGTTGTGTCACCTCAGTGCCTATATTTCAGCATTTATCTATATTATGCCATGTCACTGTTATGAGGTTTAGGTATCAGTTATCCAGTGAGAATATAATTTAATTTAAAAACGACTCAGTATGTCATCAAGTGTGATTATCGTTCATTGTCATCCAGAGTAATTATTTTTAGTCAGCATTAAACATGATATGACTACTAGACCATCGTACAGTGTGGCCGGCATTGTGTGCAAACATCATAAAGCGTGACTGACATTCCATCCTGCTAACGTCACACGTTATGAATATCATAGAGAGTAAAATCTGTATAGAATAATTTCAATATTCCGAATAGCTATCAATTATCATAACTATCATTCGGTGTGACTTTGATGTAGTGTGATTCTTATTTAATAAATACTATCCATTGAAACTTAGTCTTACACAGTCAATTTTTATTCCATGGATATCACCCAATTTAAAATTGGATGCCTGAATGATTATAATAAAGCGTGATAGTAATCCACCGTACTATCATCCAAAGTAATTGCAACTCAGTGTGATTGTAATGTAGTACAGTTAGTGCAACTATCATTTAGTTTCCTCTCATATTATTGATATATTATGATGTTGTAAATACTCGTAGTCTGCTTGTGAACCAGTTGTTATGAATGTTATGAAGTGCGATTAAACTGAATGTATATCTGTGTGAGTCATATAAATCTGGTATACTGGACTTAAAAAGTTCTAACTAGTAACTGAACGGAGAACCTTTGTTCTACGTAGTACCTGATATGTAATTGACCAAAGCTCTAGAGGATCTGATCACTAATATTATTAACAGCTAACTGTAAGTTTATAGATGTTTGAAGCATGTGCCGGAATCCAAACTAATAATCAATTATTAGCATAAAATTCGTAAACATATTAGAAACGTTCCAATGATGTAAATTTTGATAGTGTTTACGATTCTGAGCAGTAAGAAAATACTTAAGATATTTTAAGGTGTGCAAAGAAATATATATTCAATTTTATTGCAGTTGCCTTGTTTAAAATGCCAATTTCTCAAACATGAAAAAAGTGCAAACAATGCAGAACTGATTCGTAAAAGATTAATACTGGAATATTTTTGAGTGAGTAAAATTTGAAGTAAATAATTTATTTTAATCGTAACAAGCCGCTTATATTCCATGCAAAGTATCACTGTAGGCGGGTTCGTTATCTTAAATATTTGCAGATTGTCACAATGGAGGCAGTGACGCAGTCAAGCAGGATATGAGTAAACTGAACTAAGATAATACAGGCCTGTGTCTCTCCATCCTATCAGTTCCTGCGAATAAGACAAAACACCCCGCGTAGGTTCTTGCGCTTCAATTATACAGGAAATGTAATACACTTCCATGGATAGTAATTTAAGTAACTGGTAAAAAGCAGTGTAACAACTATATCGTAGTAAGTCCAAAAATTATGTTTGCTAACAACGACCGCTGGAGAACTATAATTTTGACATGGTATCATTACTTGGCAAATTAGGTCCCTTTTTAGAACGATATCATTAAACAATAGGGTATATTTTCATAATTAATACTTGTTCAAGTTTGAAAATTGTACATGGTTTTAACCCTCCTGCTACATCGTTTACTGCATACCTTGACTTAAAATATATTGTCGACCTCGATTTTATAATAGTGGCAAACAATAACATCTGTATGACGCTCAAGATAAATCTGCGGTCTTAAAAATCATTAAGTGCATTAAGTACAGTAATGGTCTGCTACTTCAAATGTCACCGAACATCATTAACAGAGGTTTATGTTTCAACATACTTTAATATTCAAAAACATTAAGGGTACGTATTCATTCCATCCTTACTTGCCGCAAGTAAAAGTTCACTTAAACGTGATTTGTATATTACTCGTAATAAAGTTTTAGTTCTTCCACAGCCGTACGTCACAATCTAGACTAGAGATATCTGATAATCACTATACACTAGCTGTTGTTGCACATGCAACACAAAGACTTATGTAATAAGCACTTTATTAATAATAAGCACTTATCTGAGTGCATATTTGAGTTCTCGTACGTGCTAAGGAGTTAGTTAATTGTTTGTTTGAAGTTTATTTTTGACAATGGAAGGATTGTGAAGAAAACAGGATTTTTTCCAGACATTTGCCATCGTTTCAGTGCAAAAAAACCAGTAACACTACCTTTTGAGATCTGCAAACGTTAGTTTAGTTAGAGTTAGTTAAGATATATGTGTTTTAATTTGTTAGTCATGAAATATCTGACTATGCGTAGAAACCTTTAGCTATAAATATGTGTTTTGAAATATAATTTAGACGATTAGATAGAAATGTAATATATTTACTATTTTAATACTTGAACCAGAAACCGGACGATAATGCATTGTTTTTGAATGATTAAAATTCCGATAAAATATGATTTATTATAGGACTATGTAATTAAAGCCAAAAACGATTTAGTTTACAGGCTTAGGATAGTCTCACTTACTGCGTTATTATTCTTATTTACACTTGTTTTCTCATGGCCTTATTACATGTTTTTTTTTTACATTTAAATCAATCTTATCATAACGGTCTATAATAAATTCCTATTAAGAAATTTAAACCATAACAAACGTAATGTATATTTTTATAAATTAATGTCAATTTATATTATACTAAATTATTATATGTTTACGTATCCTGAAATTACTTGCAATGCTGAGAATTATTTTCGTTTAATCTGTATATGTTTATTGTTTAGCAGAGGTTGCAAAATAAGGGAAGTGCTGTGACAAAGTGCTGGATAGTGTGGGTACAATTCAAGTGACAGTGATAGTGATGAAGCATAGAAGCTTGCATTATACCCCGATCTAGAAATCATTTCACTTATTTAGTTGTAGATGACTCAGATCCTGAGAATGGAGGATCTAAAATTTCGAATATCTAATATAAAAATAACTTATCTGTCTACATCCAGTGTTGTGAAATATGAATCTTACTATATAACAACATGGTTATCATAGCTAATAACTTTCGTGTGGAACACATTGAAAAAATAATGAGTATTTAATTTGGTTCGTTTGTTTGGAGTTGACCAATTTTAGATATATGGTCAATAATTTCTCCTTTGTAAAACCTTATAGACTATTAAAAATACATAAATACACAGTTTTAAATGTTTCACTTTAAAATATTGTGTTAGTTCATTATTCTAGTTTATTTTTTGCAAAAGTCTTTTTATGTACCTTTAATGGTTTATAAATACTACCTCAATGGGTTAAAACCTTCACGGTTCGCTCTATATGGAGGAAAAAGAAATATTATCTATGTGATCCTGTGCTGTAAGGGGTCTGCATCAGTCAAAGTGGTAAGAGCATCATCACAATAACTTAGGAAAGATTCAATATCGTAATAAAATAGTATTATTTACGTAAGATTTTAAATATATGGGTATGATTATTTTGAAGGATGAAACCCACCACATTTGATAAACTAATAGTGATACTTCCTTAGGAATCTTCTGAGCACAAGTATACAAGGCAAACAAAACCGAGTTCACTTAAAGTCTGCAAAAACTTGCAATAGAACAGGGAATATCTAGTAACAAACATTTAACCCATTAGTTTTAAGAAGCAGAAGTTATTTCTTCTGTTTGAAGTCACGAGAACTTAATTTAAAATATTCTTATAAGATTACATATGTATATTAAATACAAATTTAAATTAATGTTTTTTCTAATGCGATTCTAACGTATATACTTAGGTATGAAGACAAGAAAGCGATTTAATACAAAGCGTATTAAAACTAATAGTAGATATAAAAAACAAGCTATAGCCAAAAACTACTCGTAAGCGGACTATTCTTTTGGTAAGACTTGTCGAACTTGTGGTCCTTTGACGGCGGGACGTTATTTTGTCATCAAATGCAGTCACGACGGTTTCGAATCTCTATATGCTATATGAACGTCCGTATTTAACCACTCTACGATGAGGGAATTATAAATGTTAACATTCATTTATACGATCCCATAATAAGTTAAGATGGTGTATAGATAAATGAGATAGACTGTGTGGTATTCAAAACCAAGCTTAGGGTATGTATACCTTGATTATGAGAACTTGTATTTATGTGTATCATGGTTATCACTAAAGAAAAAAGTTAATCATGAAACAAACTTTGGAAATATATGACATAAGAAGACAAAATTTGTCTTCGTCAATCTGTGAATATGCTACAGTTTCGATTAGTAGAATAGATTAGCACGCAATATTATGAAAGTAATATTGTTTTAAATCTTCACCAAACATTTACATTGTATCATGGCATCAGGTTGGGAGGGCAAAAAGATTGATAGTGGTTGGCTTGTGCTCATTCTTACCTTGGTTTTTGAAAGTCTCCTTGCAGGAAGGGTAATTGAATTTTAAATGTGTACATTGACGTGTATCACTGTATAATGTGTTCGATTGATATTTTGTTTGGCAGCCATGGGTTTGTGTTTTATAACCATCAACATTTATGCCGAATTTATTTGTGTATGATTCGTCATTTTCATATGATAAAGTGGTATGGCCTTTTATATATATATATATATATATATATATATATATATATATATATATATTTTACAATGCTGGAATATATATAGTAAATATTTCTTATTATTGATTTCATGAGAACTGGCTTGAGAACTTTGTACGTGAATTTGGAAGTGACCTTATATTTATTGAGGCCTAAACAAGATTCTTTAACCTTTCACGGCGTCTTAACTATGAAATTTCACAAAATTATTGCCGTTCTTGTTTTGTTTTTACATTAGGCTACTATAGCACTTGGTGTAGCTATAGCAAACTGTAGCAACCTTTAATGAATGCAACATTGTAAGATGCAATAAACCGAAGACATTTAGGATCCGTCCGGTAAAGTTTTGTACGAAAGAGGTGAAGACGTTATACGTGTGCGTTGTTAAAAATGTAAAATTCAATAATTAGGCCAAAAGTTAACATGAAGTCAAAAACTGCAACGGAAAGTAGAGGACGAATTTAAAATCAAATACCAGGGAGGATGGGCCTTCCTTTGGAAAATGGTTATTATCTTTCTAAATTCTTGTGTTCCTAAATTTTAAATTATAATGCACATTTCCTCCGAACGTTAGGGCTTTAAAGCCTTTACTAGCTTTTGAATCAATCAGTGGTAACGTACTAAAAATTTTTCGTGATAGTTAGCTAAGGTTAGAGTATTAACAACATTAAATTTATAACAACAAGATATTTTTTTCGATGAATTGGAATGATACAAGTTACAAAAAAGTATTCCAGGTTAACAAAGGAAGTACGCAACACCTAGCTTTAGTCAGTGACACTAACTGAGTAGTCACTCGATTGAATGTCCGGGAGGGCAGCAAGTAATTAGCAAATGGGGTAGGACTGTTTCCCTATAAGCGTGTAATATAATCTGAGCAAAGAGCCACTAATTAGTAATTTTTATTACGTGTATAAGCTAATATCTGCCATATTTAAGGATCTCTCCTATTGCTCTGAACCATTATCTGATCCAACTATTACAACTAGAGTTATATAAAACCTAACCCATACTGAAGTTTGTGTTTACATTGAAACTTATTGAACATTACAAAATTTTAAACGCCTACCAATACGGTTAGAATCGTCTAAAAGATTAACGGACCACATTTTTAATACGGAAAGACTCGATAACGTTGATATGATCGGTGATTCCAGTTCTTCCACTATAAAGAGTGAAATAAATACCTATGATGCCTAACTAAAATAACGCAAGGGTAAATCGGTGAATCATTTCCTTCCGTGTCTATGTTCTCGTCACGAGCTCTGAGTGAAATGATACGAACAGTAAACATCTCACGCAACATGCGACCAGGTCGATGTCGGTTGTCTCATATAAATACTTCTCGCTGTAGTCAGCGTTAGCGATAACTGTCTAATAACTGATAACCACTCAAGTGTGACATATTCACAAATAAATGTTTAATTCTTACAGCAGGAAAGCAGAAATACCTTTATACGTGATTCGACTTCATCGTTTGTTCATTCCTTTGTGATTCTTGAATATTTAATCTCAGCTGTTAAATTCTCTAATCCAGTATTTGGAAGGGTAAGTTCTTGGTACCACGATTCTTACTATACTAAAATGAAATCTCTTGATTATATCTTCTAGTTAGATTAAAATGAACTGTCATATCATCCCTGTCCGTTTTTTTTATTAGATGTGACGATTTCACTAGGAACTCTGTTCTATAATTTAAGAAACGATTTTCTGTAAAAAAGGAGATAATGTTTGTATTAAATACCTGTTCAAGATTATCAGCAGTTGTCAATATTTTTGAAGTTGAAAACTTGTGTAAACACCGTATTGTAAAATTGTTAGTATCCTTAAAAAAAGGTATTACGTGGGTTGAACGATTGCAGCGTCTAGACAGTTCTTAGCGAACTCTTCACTGATCTTCGTCCAGAGCTCGATAAACCATGAGGGAGGTCCTCAATGTTAAAAAGGGGGCCGGAGAAACGGTAGAGCTCCAGTGTACTAACAGAACAATGCTTTGTAGAAAGTGCTTCAGTGTGAGGTGGAATACAGCTGACGGTCAGCGGAGGGGGCGAATAGTTCCCGAGGTCGCCGCAGAGGAATTCCGTACAACGAGACAAGCTTGAGCTTTCATGAGAACAATTATCAGGCGCAAGTGCGATAAATTGAAGTAGTTAAGAGAAGACATGAAGAACGACCCTTGGGATTGTATGCAATGTCCAGACCCCGTTTCCAGTCCTTGAGTTCCTCTCCTATGGAAAACATAGTTGATTATTTACAACCCAGCCAGTCAAAGAATACGAGGACATCCCAGTCGACTCTGGGCAGATCCCTTTCTTTTCTGTCCAATAGAAGCGGTGTCGTTAGGCGGCTGACCCCGATGGTATCCCGGCGGAAGCATTTTTCTCATCATCATCACAAAAAACACACCATATTTTAAGATCTACAATCAAAAAGTGACTAATAATAAACGGGTCTCTCTTACTATGTTTATTACACATGGTTCAAGGAACTTCAAATTCAGATGATTCAAGAATTTGCACTAATGTTTTAATAAATTCCATCATGCGTTTACATTTTTTAACACTTCAACCGGTGTTTTTTGCCTGTATAGCATTAAATTCTATCAATCCATCCTTTCTGAACAATTACACAAAATACTTTTAAACTGTAAATGTAGCTTGTATTCAAATTTATATTACATTAGTATGTTTTTTTATTGTGAAAAAGGCAATACTTTGTTTTTTTGTGTGTCTATTTACGTAATGTAGCTACCACCTATTCTGTGCATAGTCTACTGCTATTGTGCTGCAAAATACGCAAAGTTTCAAATACAAATATCACTGAGTATTCATCCATCACCAGCAGTTCTGACTCCGGGGACTCAAACAGACTTAACGATGCGCTGTGCTGGCCCACGCCTACCGCGGGTCGACCATAAACAATTGTGCTTGTATTAAATATGAAGACTGCTGTGTCCCGGTGTGATCCCGGTATGACCCAAGTTGAGATAAATTTGAAATAGTGCTTATTAATTTTGATTTCTAAAAACAACGTAATATAATATACTTACTTAAAGCTAAATGTAAATTTAGAAAACTAACACATTTCCAGGGTCTGCTTAATGTTCTCTGGTATATCTAAAAATCTATAACTAATTTTTTAAGTTTAAATGTGCTATTGTATTGCAAGCACAGCTACTGTTAATGTAATCCCATCTCTCATCAAAACTATGTTATTGCTAAGATACGTTGTGTTTCTTGATTAATACCTCAAGATCAGAGACCATACCATTACTCAGATACTTTTGATATACACTGTGCCAATAATACAGTTTTTTTATTATATACCAGTTTATATGACTTATACGTACACACACTCTTACCAGGAGCCGAAAACCTGTCAGGTTCTCCACGGTGTGGCCGGAAAACGCAGTAGTAATGTATTGAGGTCACCTTTACTGCTGGCCACCCCCATAACGTTGTGCATACGGATTTTAATGGTAATTTTTATTAACTTTTCCATTGTGCAAACCTAACATACCTGCCATTATTAGCTTCAAACTAACTCAAATAACATGTTTTACTTAAAAAGTCTATCATCAGAGACATAAGTAATAGTTGTAATACAGTCTTAGACAAATATACATTTAAACTTCAGCCACTAGCAACCACTATCAGCCAATTAGTTGGTCTTTATATGGTTGGCTGACACTGATTTAACACATTTTTAGACTCATAGTAGGTTACAAATATGCAGCACTAAGTAATATAATGATTGGAGAAAAATGTTATTTTTTATACTTTTGGTCCTTTTTAATAACCTCAAGCTTAAACTAGATTTACATTCATAAAACGACAGACTATCTCAACACACGAGACGGGATATTATTAGCGTATTATTAGCGTATGAGTACGTGTGCGTGCAATAGCGGCATATATCACATGCGCCTTGTAATATTGTACCTAAGCCACTAATGAAATTACATCTGCCGTTTACCCGCTACCGTATCGCAGGATTTAATCACGTTATATTCTGGCAGGCAGAAAACGTTATAGGAAACGAAACATATTAAGATCTAAATTCTATACTACACAATAGGTCAAGTTTGGAATATGAAACTGGTTTTGGAGGGAAAGCATTTGTATCCTAATGCGTTAGTAACCATGGTGGCAACGAGAAAATATCAGAATAAACAAACTTGTATACAAGCTCAGTTAAATCGTACGATACTTTAGCATGTGATATACTAAAACATAGTTTTATTTATACAGTAAAAAGATAATAAAGTGAGAATTCAATGTTAAATGTCGGTGAAAAGATTTAACTTTAATGCACTCTTGCTTTGTACCACCCTCCCCACATTTCCAGAATTGTTATTATTTCAATACTGCTATGAATTCAACTACCGCGACACAGCCATACCACGACACAGGGTATGGCGTACCTTTTAGAAAGTAATAGAACAATTTGGGACTAAGTACTCTGAAGCCTGGGGTAGTTTAACATGGTTGTTTAGAATTAATTCTAATTAGTTCAATAATGCAAAATTTGCCATACATTGATTGGACAGTAAAACTAATTTTAAATCAGCTCTAAAGTGATATAGAACTAATTGTTATCTTACTGTAAGAATAAACAGAGTCTAATCCTTAATAATATTATTGTTTTACAACTTTTTTGTTAGAAATTATGTTCAATCATTGTATTGTTCGTATCAACTAGTCTTTTGGCAATAAAAACGCAGACTGGAGGATGTGAGATATCTTTAGATGATCAGTAACCGGACAACAAACTCCACCTGGAAAGTAACATAAATACAGCAGATAAGCTATTGTTTTTTTTTAATAATGACCAATAGCTAAATACTGAAGAACTTATATGTTCTTATTTACACACTTAATAGCAACAAAGGGTCTGGAAGGAACGCCATTGCGTGGAAGGAGGATTATTAAATGCCCACTGAATTCCTCAAAGAAGTCATTAAAAGAAGGTTCTGAGGACTTCTCAATAAAAGAAAATAATTTTCTTATAGACGGTTTGTCATTTAAAATAAAACGTATTCATTATCGTTCCCGTAATTTATATAATTTACTCAATTTTGTTTTTACTAAGGAATATTAAACTCTCAAAGAAAATATTAAAGTGCCTTGATTATTGCCTCCGCACACAATTAACCTTTATACTTCTACACATAGAACTACATTTCCCAAAACCAATTCACTTAAAATGGAGTGAAGAAGTTTGACAGTTGAAAGTGCTTTGGCAGTAGAGCAATACATTTTTTAGAACCCATTAAGAAAGTCCTTTTGATAATAATGAATCCTTATAATATTAAGAAGTTTGTGATTAAACACTAACTCTTACTGTTGATAAGACAATGCAAATATTTATAAGAATACTATTAATAAATTAATCTCATTTTTTCATATACACTGATAATTTATAGCAACTTTGCTGTAGATGATTGCGCTAACATAAAGTTTACCACGGTGACTAAGCTAATGCCATTGCTAATGCAAAGCCTATCAATCGTGGTACTAAAAAAACATCAATTTTTGTCTGTTCGCACGATATCTCGAAAATGAACTAACCTATAGAGTTGAAATTTCATGGTGGTTCGTGATATTTTCTTGAATATTAGCAAATATTTTACTGATGGTCTAATAGCAGGAGTAAATAAATTTGAAAATACAGTGAGCGCAAGCATATGAGATTTCAACATGTAACTTTTGTGCATAAATTAAAAAGAATAAATATATAATAGAAAGACAATGCTAAAATTCAATGTCAGTATTTGAAACAGCGCAATCTTGTGTTGTAATACCATCCCAAGGTCACCATAACTTTTTATTATTTGTTTATTTATTATTTAAACACTGCTAAAACACCTTAGGTAATTAAAACAAGTGTGAATGTAGGTGATCATGGGGCAAAACAATCTTAAGAAACATTTCATCTTCGGGTCGTACTTTTCAGTTCTGTGATGGTACATGTTCAAGTAATAGGATTTGACTGAGCATCATATTATGTTAGTCTATGACTTAGTAGGTCTATGACACAATCCCATGCTTGTCTGCCAGGGGATTAAAATTCTCTTTTGTGTATGATATCTGTCACTCATCAAATCCTATTAAGCAACAGGAGATGTGTCGTAATACTATCGTTTTTCCTTGCCCTTCGATCAAGTTCTATTTTGTATGCCTCCTTATGTCAAATTCAATGCATAGGTATGCGTAACTCTTATTTATCTAAAATATCTGCACATAATTTGGCTTCAAAACATGAAGCATACTAAACTGCTACTCCTTTTTAATGGGTTTTTATTAAATAATTATCACTTAGTTAACACTATCAGGAATAAGGTAGAGAATCGAAACATACAAACCTTTTGAACAAAATAAGAGCTTGCGATAGAATTATTTGGTAAATTAGGAATTATCTATTGCTATTTCAAAATTCTGCAGGCAGAATGACCATACATTTCAGCATCAAAAGGAGAAAAATTATTCTTTTCCTTAAGCCAACGACCAATGCAAACACATGTCTACTTGATGGTAGTTAATAAGGATGATGTCCAGGAAATTTATATTGTCCTTGAAGAAGTTGTGGGAGGTAATCAAATTATTCATAAAAATATTAGGAGAGATTCATTCAAGATCAGGAAGACAATTGTGAAGCATTTTGATCCAGCCATAAAGTGTAGAACTAAATTCACCATCATAAGGATCTCATAATCACAAAATAAACCTCCAGAATATTAGGATGACAAATTTTGAATAAATATAGAAATAAATGTGATTTAGAGATAAATAATATTTACAAATGTGTTGTATTTTATATAAATGTATTTATATAAAATATTTACAATAATTTTAAATTTTTATCTTTGAAATGTATCATTAACATTATACGAAATAACGTATATGTTTTTAGAAATAAAAAAATACGCCACGGTGCCATACAGTTTTGTACCTTTTTTTACAAGAGTGAGGCAACAAGTGAGTGGCACGCTACCATATTCATTAGTCCAGTCCACCCTGTCGGGCACAATCAAAGCACGATAAACAAGTCCTGGTTTCCGTGCATGCATATTAGTGTACCGCCAACGTTTTACGTAACAAAATATGTTCTTACTTTGGCCATTAACTTTATGAATAACCGATAATTTTTTATTCGTTTTTAGGCTTGTATAATCAGTCAGTCATAACAAATATGGTAAATAACTTTGTTGGTGTATTGTTAATATGTATATTATAGCTTAGTACATTGATTGTGTTGAATTATTCGTATTTTAGCAATAATAATCAGGATTCAGTTGCTAGATTTTATATACTTGAAGGTGATTTGAGATCTTTTAAACTATCCAGTACGACGTTTTACGTTTTATCCACTTCTTTGTCCGTACAGCCACGAATCCTGTAGCATAACGAGGAAATATGTCAGAATCCACTATTTGCTCCTACGGTATACGACCTGTCATTGTTAGATCCTCTTTTGTTTGTGGGCAGTTGTTGTCAGTTGTCAATAAACGAAATACTGATAACTTTAGGGTATATTACTGGTCAGACCTGATGGTTTTTAGGTTGACTGTAAATACAGGGCCTTACCTATGTCGAGTACGATGGACCTGTTCAGACAGACGTGGACTCCAGGTTCTAGGAGTCAATATATACCAGCGTCAGATTTTGGAGCGGGGAATTGAGCCTAAACTTAATGAAATTTTAGTTTTTACTTATCAGCTGGCTGTCTCAAAATGTACACAATGCAAAAATAAGACTTTTTATTCGCATTGAATAAACCATTCCCACCATAGCTAAGTGACGGTGGAAACATTTACCCCTTGAGAAACAATGTTTTATACCTCAAACATTTTACGCTCTTACTATGGTTGTAAAATTGTAGAAGGTTGCTTCTTTTTAAAGCCAAAATAAATACGTATCAAAATATTTTTAGTTGTTTTGTAAAGAGAATGTTTTTACTCAACTATACTATACAGTGTAAAATAGTTACACGTTTAAAAAAAATTAGAAAATAAAAATTGTTAGAAAGTTGTTTGGACAAGAATTAATTACATCCTTAATACTCGCATTCTGCGACCAAAATACGAGTACAAATTATTTGAGGTTTAGTATTGTTCTGACGGGGCTAAAATCAATTGTGGCCGCTAGTACTGTTGGTGTTTTAATTCAATCCACAATCTATTTGTAAAACTTAATTTGTTATTTAACTGTTTAAAATCTAATATGTTAAATTGGTTTATTTTAGCCTATATCAATAGCCACAGATTA
>NW_025787329.1:0-15903 GCF_021130785.1 Homalodisca vitripennis
GTTGGAATCCACCACCACCAGAGAAAAAGCAACCCTCGGCACAGAGTAGACTTTAAAATAGAGGACAATTGGAACCTAAATCCAAATTTTTATAAAAATCGGTGCTGTATGGGAAAATACACGGGAATCTAGTAATTGGCTGGACTATGACGGTTAAAATACAAAAGAATCTATAGTGAAAAAGAAAAGCACTCTTTACGTTTATATCTAAACTAGCAGTTACCCGCGCCTTCGCACGCAATTTTCTGTTGAAAAACTGGACAATATATCTATGTATTCTTTTTGTATGACATAATAAACAGTCTAGTGTCTAGAGATAATCGATAGTCACTCAAGCCTATTCCAATCTCCTGATCCAATTTAGATTTAAGTTTAAAGAACAGAGGTTTGGGATCCTGAAGTCGTAAAGTGAAACAGTTTTTATAAGATTAGTATTTCCCTCCCACATTCCATGATAATTTATTAAAGTTCTTCGATGGCTTCAGTAACAATAAGAGTTAGCCTTTTTATCCCAATGACGAAAGGGTATCGTACAACTAAAAAGTTGCTGCGGTCAATATGGGTCTGTTCTGGTCGTTTAAATTCACCCCCGGTCTAATCTATTTACAGTACCACAATTGATTTATGCTGTTGCACTAACCAAAACAATGGTCTCATATGTTGGTTTCGGAATTTAACTTAGGTTAAATTTTGATGATTTGATGAAGTGTTTTTGATATTTTTACCGATCACTAAATATGTATTAGGGGTATATGCTTTAAGTATTAGGGCAATGTTATCCCCATTTGCTTTTCAATAACTACAGTAAAAGGCCATACACAATGTTAAATGAACTAACCAGATTAGATTACGTTATGTGCAAACATTCACAGCTTTATACAATAAGGTAGTTGTTGTAGCAGCGTATAAATAGCATTTCTATTGTATTAGATAGATTATTGATCATTGGCGCAATCTAAATTTAAAATTAAATCACTTTGTATTTGAAATCTGCATTACACTACTGATTAAGCACTTTACAATAATTCAATATTTACTCAAATTTAAATGTAAACACATGTTTCTGTCTCTTTGATGAACTTCAGCTGAAAGTGTTAACAGCTGTTAATTATCAGTTCAATTTATATTACGTGTCGTAGCGCAATCTGCCGGATCCAATGTAAAACACTCCAATAGCATAACATTCTAATGTAAACAAACTAATTTTTTAATTTTAATTCGACTTTATTTGGTGAAACTAATGTGTTATTGGTGGTAAAAAGCACTCTAAGTGTTAATTCAGACCAAAAGCTATACCTGTTCCAATTTTCAGCACAATCCGTATAGCAGTTTCAGCGTGATTCGAGGACAAACCTCCAAACGTCTAAACATACAAACATCCAAACATTCAAAACTTTCGCATTTATAATATTAGTGAGATTTACCACTGCCCATACATGTTCACTGAGCGAATGTAATAAACAATTCTGTATTAAATGTTTAGTTTAATACAAAACTTTGTTTTTGTTTTCCAATTTTTAAGGAGAGCACACAGCCTTTTTGCCATATTTTGTGCGTAAGCCAGTATCTTATAAATAAAATAAAAAAAATTATGGTTGCCTGTAAAGTCGGTTTTACGGGCGAAGATTTTACGTGACAACGTCTTTTTTCTCGGGACGAATATTTTATTGATATGAATATTTATTAAATTGCAACAATAGGAACAAGGAATTGAATTAAAATAAGAATTGCACAAATTTTTACTATAGAAAATATATTTTGTTTTACTAAAACATTGGTACATAATTTGAAATTAAGTATAATATTGGTATAGGTAAAATGGTAAAGTTGAAATCAAAACATTTACTAACGATGGAATTGGTGAAAATCACTTGCTAAACATCAGTTTAAATTCTAACAGTGTCCGCGCGTGGTGATTGGTCGGTTCTTAGTTCGTTTGTTTGGTCGCACTGTTATGACAGGTTAGAGGTTATAATTTGTTATTTTAAATGTTTGACTAGCAATACGCGCTGTTTTCTACTTTCAATCGTGCGTGTCATGAATTACGATTGAATTGCAGAGTGATTTAAACTAATAATTAGTACTTAACACTATCAACATTTGTCAATAGTTATGATCATAAACCTAATAAACTCAGTTTCTCAACTTTTTGTGGCAATCTAACAATTAATCAATCAATCATAGTTTACGAATCATGAAATATCAGTGTACACTTATTTACCTTTATTGTTGTATTTGTTGATAATGAACGAATCTAAGCACTCCACATTCGTTCACGAATAAACATAGTTATCTGCTTTATTCCCGTGCGGCGGACCCGCCACTACAGTTATATCTGCTTATATCCCGTGCGGCGGACTCCCACTGGAACGGGCATCGTAACGTTACCGGGCGTTAACACTTATTTCATGAAGTGACTCCCGAGCCGCACACTCTAATTTCTAAGACGTTGTCACGTCAAAAAGAGTTGGAACGTTTAAGAATCAACCGAGTTTGAGGATCATACAGACACGACTAGTATCTTCGCTAATATGTCCCGATAACCTTGGACTTGTGAAACTAACACCTAACTGCTTTCCTATTAATACTTCATTGTATAACAGAATTGTTTCTTTGTGTGTTTTTTGAAGGAAACAGGATTTTTTCCGGACATTTGCCATCGAGTTCAGCTAGAAACAAAAGTCAAGTAAATCACTAACGTTTTCGATGATCTGCAATCTGATCTCTTCCTTCAGGTAAAGGAACTAAAACCCTAAGTACATAATTACACACTAGGTTAAAAGTAAACAATATTTTAATTTCCGGCCATCTTGTTTTAGCCAGCCGTGACGAATTACCGTTGGCTAGGTCCCTCTGGTCAGTCGTAGGTGGTTATGTATAGACGAAATGAAGACGTAAATTCGTGACCCTGTAATCTAACCCGTAGTTTAAGTTTTAATAATTACCGTAGTGTCTTGGTATAGTTTTTTACTAAGTGCATGTTTATAGAAGTTAGTTGGAGTTGACAAACAACATGTAGGTTTGTGGGATTTCCCTGACTTAGGCGTTGCCACAACGCTTTGGTAAGATTTGTTTCATTCTTTAACCTAGTTTTGTAATATATGTATTAGGTATAGTTCTCTTACCCTGAAGAAGAGATCAGATTGCAGATCTTCGAAACGTAGTGTTACTGACTTTTAGTTTCATCACTGAACGATGGCAAATGTCCGGAAAAATGCCTGTTTCCTTTCACAATCCTTCCATCGTCAAAAATAACCATTCAAAACAAAGAAATGTTTTTGTTTACCCGAGGGGGTGAGTGGTATTTCCAATTGTAATAGGCCTGGTTCCCCACATTTAGCAAAAAATTGTGTATTAGGAATCCAAAAAAAAAAAAACTAGTTGGATTAGTGTGGAGTGTATTACACACAACACCCTAAAATATCCCGGTCCCCGGTTTCATAAGTTTAAGAATAATAAATTTAAAATATAATACAGTAAGAAAAAAAAAACACTAATTTAGAGAGTCTATGGTAAGGTAATTATAAATTGTGCGTAAATTAAACTCATAGAAAACCCCCTAATTTAAGACTACAAATGTTAGACAGTGTAACAATATGCCCTTTAATTGAAGCTATAGTGGGTAAAAATGTAGAAAACAAACTGCTTATTTAGATCTGGTGCTACAAGAGATATAAATAGTAAAGAATATTATGATCCTATTATTGCAAAAAAACTGTTTCACTAAATTAATGAAGTCAGATGATAGAAGGTATTTGCTGCAAGATAACACTGAATAAAATGTATTGGTTACTCGTTATCTAAGCATAAAAATTTCTAAATTTTGTGTGGAAAGTAAAAATTTAATTGTATTGGATAAATTTAAAATGGGGACCTTAAATTGGAGTTTGCGTCACAGCAGTCCACAATTTATCCTTTAGGTGACTATCTATCAAAAGACACACTCATGCAAACAAATAATATTTACGTAGGAACAAATCGATACACCAAAAAATGAATGACAAATACCCCTTTTCCAGACTAACAATTCAATTAATTATTTCTACATCATGTCATCATAAGACATCATTTACACAATCTTTCAACATCAGAGATCTTACACACGTCTATTCATGAGGATTATTAACCGTGCTCTTACTCCCACTGTATCATTCGAGACTCTGTTCACAAGCCATCTGACTGTACGATGTCTCTCTTCCGACGGTCATTCGCTCCCATATGCATAGTAGCGAGCAGACTATAACTCAATGATCTAAACTCATGACACTCGCAATTAATAACTACATAGAGTGGCCCCAAACCACTGAAACGAATAAATTTCAAAGTCGGGGATTGTTATACAACTATACACGTTCTCTACTCATGCTCTACGGATCCTATACATCCATCTGGTGAGACCCTTACTGGAATACTCTTCACACTGTTTGTGAGCCCTTACTTGATTGGACAGATGGGGGGGGGAAATGGACTTGAGAACGTTCAAACCCGTTTCGTCCGTTTATGTTGGTGTGCTGCTAGGCTTAGGACTACCGCACTTCTTCCAATTCATGATCTGCAACTTCAGTTGAACTTGATGCCAATTCACACAAGACGAATAATCAATGACCTACTGTTTCCTGAGGAAGCTGATTAACTCGATCATTGATGCCCCTGATCTACTTGTCAAGCTGGACTTCCGCACCTTTTCTCGACACCATGCGCCACACCCATCCTTTTCGCTAGACGTCAGTATTTGACCCAGTACTTGGTTCCACAGCACATTTCCCTCGCCTCCAGCTGCTGGCCAACAGCATGCCGGAACGACATTGATCTGTTTTGTACAAGGTGAGGGGGCCTTCAAAAAGAAGTTGATTGGACCTGGAAGGCACTGCATTGAATCTGTATTCGGCAATCAAAACTGTAGTTATTAGTATAACATATGGTGCATGTTCATTAGTGATTTTTCCTAATTCTATTTACTTATCATGATCCTTTAATATTTATTATAAATTATTGTTATTTATTTGTTATCGCTTGTTAAAATGTATTACGAATTTCTATAGATTCTATTGTTGTTACTCTAATACTGGTTATTATTTATTACAATTATGTAGATTTTATTTACAATTACTAGTATAGTTTATATTCAATATGTACAATCATATAGCTTGTATTTATTGTTATTGTTGCA
Organism: Homalodisca vitripennis; assembly: GCF_021130785.1. Lineage (NCBI taxonomy): Eukaryota > Metazoa > Arthropoda > Insecta > Hemiptera > Cicadellidae > Homalodisca > Homalodisca vitripennis. Next base: position 5,171 of record NW_025787329.1, read on the forward strand.
TAGTGTTTATCTGTATGTTTCCCTGCATGTTTGGCTTGGTGCTTAAGCTAGGGCTTAAGCACCAAATTAGTTTTAAATTCCAGTTGCATTTTATGTTTGGCTTGTCCCTTCTCATACCTTAAGTTTTTTTTTTTTTTTTTAAGTTTTAAATTCCGTTGCATGTTTGGTTTGTCTCTTTGTTGTGTGTATAAAGTATTAGTCATGCTTGGAAAACTTTTGTAAAACTGAAACACGTTGTAAATTGGTCTTTAGACCCGTATGGAAGTTAAATAAATAAAAATGCGCATTGCTTCTAATCATGCACATTGGCCAGTGTCTCGCGGATAACCGCACGAATGCGCATGGGCAGAACAAGTTTAATTCGTTTCGGAACGGAAAGACGAGATTTTTCAGTGACGTACGTCAGAAAGGCGAAAAAAGTTCGAAGAGTGGTGTTCTGTTTGGTGCGATGTGTCGTTAAGCCGTAATTAAACCAGTATAAAGCACGTCGTATCAGACTCCTATACCGGCAAATGTATTGTCCGAGTTGCGATCGATGTAGAGGTGTGCGGCCTAGCAGTAGACCCCCTCCAGTAAAATAAATACTAACCACTCGAGGCAGATACAAAAAAATGTTGTCTGTGTCTGTTACTATGTTTTGCGATAGTTTAATTTAGTGTACGGTGTAGAAGGGCCTAAACTGCAAAAGTTACATTCTCCCCTTTTTAGCTGGAAACAGAGTTATTAGCATATTATTACTTCTCTCACTGAAATTGCAACCAATTTCTTAATGTTATTTTACTGTGCAAAAACTCACAATATCACCACTGAAATTTAATGTTAAATATCACTTTATTAAGCAAAAGTAACATTCTCTACTGAGCGTTTTCTCTGGCAAAATTCACATTCTCCTCTCAGCCAATGGCAGGAGCTCTGTTTAGTCACATGAGGCTGTCAAGTCATACAACTGTACTCAACTTTGATTAAAACTTGTAATTAAACTGTTTTAGTGTGTTTGATAACGTGAACTGAATTAATAAAATGTTGAACTCAACACATCATTTTGTAATTTTTTATTCTTTATAAATAATAATCCTATGTCTGTAAATATTTTCTAGTCTGAAAACTTCTAGAACTCGTGGTGGTCAAAAGTATCATTCTCCAAACCAAACAAGCAGAACTCACATTCTCCATTATATATAAGTTGTTTTTCTCAGTTAATTTATGTGTATTGTTTGAATCAGCATTACAAACTATTCAGTATGAACGGAAGGAATTTATATTAACATAAACAAAAATCAAAGTCTACAAATCTGTTTTTTTATATGAAAATTCAGGTTTTTCACGCTTCCTATACAACTACCAAAAGGGGAAAGATTGTGATCTTTTGCAGTTAGGCCCTTCATATTTTGTGTGCCTAAATCAAGAAGGAACCCAATTATTACAAAGTACAGCATCAACATTATCAAAACACTGGCAAGCCTGCTATTTTAAAACCCTACTGTTCTCTAAATAGTAAATAAAATGTTAATAAAACCAAACTTTCCAATATGGTTTATTTTTAGGACAAGGTCTTTCGAAACCAAAGGTTTCATCATCTGGCGACTCCACAAATAAATTTAAACCATTATTATTCTAATAATTAATAATAAAATACCATATCGTGTAAATATGCAAGTACAAAAATTTTGGAACTAATTCAACCAGTATGAAAAACTATATATGACTACATTATAATTTTTGAATATATTGAGAAAAAAAAGAAGACTGGAATTTTTCAATAGGGCCTTTTTTTATTGTTTAATGAGTTTTTATGTTCTTTCTTTTTATGTGTAGTGTTCCCCAAGCATTCAAGTTCATTGGTTTTTGTTTACTTCTTTTAATTGATTTTAGGTTTTTAAGTGATGTTTCTGTGTCCTCATACAATGCATGGCTACATCAGATTATTCAACTCTTCCATATTTTTGTGTGTGATAAATGCTCTTCAAAGTAGTGTTTTTTATTGTTCTTTTGGCTTAGTCATATATAAATTTTGTCACAGTCATCCATTATTCATAAGTTCCTGAGTTATTATTAATTTGAAATTTTAGTCTTTTAGGGTTTTCTTAAAATTTGGGATAGTTTGTTTGCTTAGTGAGGTGAACAGTTTATATGAGTGTACGTTTAAAAAAAATTTATTTTATAGCATTCTTTGAAATGTCATCATAAATATCAACCATAATGACCTCTGATTGGGTTGAGCTCGAGGAAATCACACGAATACAGCTCTACTTCACCTTCATAAGTGGATATGTCATTACTTCTGTGCTAGTTTGGTTTCAAATCTGTAAATTTAAGATGGATCTCTCTCCAGCATGGTAAAAATATATAAATATTTTTAAGTGTATCACAAATGTTCTATTTTGTTTATTTGGCACAAATCCCCTAATTAACGCTTATAGAAAAGATAATACCTAGACAGTACCTATAGTACCTATACAATTATTTTTTAATGTTTAAAGCTCAGATAGAAATACCTACTGCAATCGTCTGTCCTTTCAAGTGTAATTTAAAATTGATTGAAATAACTTAACATAGTTAAGAATACCTAAATACAAAAAATCCACATAACAGCCACACATGATAAGTACCCCCCGAACTTACTTCTATAGTTACACAGATAAAATTTACATTTGTTATATTACGCTAGGCGATCTTAATGTCAACTTAAGTCAATTTAGATAAGTGTTTTATAAATGGCTAAGCAACCATCCCTCAACTACACAACCACCAAGGGACTATCACGCTCTGCCTCAATTCTCCTTGAGTCGAATATCCTTGTACCAGATAGTGCATTATGTGATTCTATATTGTGGTTCGCTCAAGAAAATTCAAAATTCTGTTTCTTGTTCGATAATCTGGTTGAATATACCAAAATGGGGTTAGGTAAATGATTTGTTTTGTATACAAGATATTTTAAATGTAACTTAAGCTTCCTTAGTATTGGAAATGCGCTAGAAAATTAAAGGGAAGCGGCAATACTGATTTTTATTCCAAATAAGCCAGCTAACCACCCTCTGATAGATCGCTAGTAAAAGGATCCGCACCACTCCCAAAATTCTGCTGTTCCAAACCAACATGAACTCTACGTACGTAAGCAAATGTATACAACTCAGACTCGACTAACAACTGAATCTAGTTGCAGAAAAACAAACAAATTACGTGAGGTGATTGTTTGTGCATTAAAATTTGCAGGCCAGCTAATTTCACCAGTTCACAATCAAGGTCTAAAATCTTTGTACCAGACCATAAGCTAATATACTCATGTAGCCTGCAGGTCCAAAACAACGGGGAGTTCAACAACCCCCATCACGTAGATTATTAGACCAGTCCAACGACCATTTTCCCGTGTATTAATATCCCATACAAGTACTTTTTTTTCATAAAAATGTGGATTTAGGTTCTGCTTGCCCTCTATTTTCAAAGACTAACCCTGAGCCGAGTGTTGCTTTTTCCCGCGAGTGGAAATTGTCGACTTTCAGGAAAAAAAACAACGTTTTCAGATGGTTTTTCGCGAATAACTGACAACATATGCCATTTAATTCAAAAAAAAACTGTAAAAAAAATTTGTGTACTTGTGATATATGCAAACGGAATTATTGCTTGATGAATTTATGACTTGGTATTCTTCAAACTCCAAAATGTAAGTTTGCCTCGCACAATAACCAAATGTATACTTTCAAGAAAAACACTCTCAATGAACCTTTTTTTCAGCCTTTTAATGAAATCCTTAATTTTAATATTTATTAAAAGGTCCTAGCATCAAACCTACAGCGGGTTATAAAGTGATTAATGTCGATTCCTATTCTTTCGTTAGAAAAAATAGTGAACATCTCACCCTCTCTTCCACCCCATTTGAAAAAACCGTTGCTAATTTACAATTCACTCTATTTGTGTTCTTATAATATATTCTTGGTGTTTGGCTAGTTACAAGCACTTATTTTTGAAAATACTGTCGCAGAGGTGGCGGTATCGGGCCACACGACGCCGCTTATTCGCCGCCAATAAATGTTTCTCCCTGTCGCCCAGCCCTCAGCTAATTCTGTCATTGCTTTTGCAACATATGTCGGAAGCAAACGCGGCTTCCTTGGCGTTACTTGTTATAGCTTACTCAACTGTTTTCCTTCTCCAAAAGGTATCTTATCAGGCTTGGTATAAGAAAACCAACTGAAATTCTGGTGTAACTCAAAAAACCCGGGTATGTCAAACCGTCAAACAAAAAATATTTAACCGAAACTAAACTATTAAGAGCTTGTTTATAGCCTCACTTTGGTGATTGAACACTTTCAATACATAAAATCCGCTTTTGAACCGTGGTCACTACCGCTCTGCCCGCTTAATGCGTACCGTACGTTTAGTGCCGAAGTCCAGAACAGTCGACCGAATTTAGATTAAAACCAATGCAATGTTATGTGTTTTTTTTGGGGGGGGGGGGGTTTACCCGCGGCACAAGAGTAGAACTAACCTAGGATAAACTCCACTACACTAGTGGAGGCCAACCCTCCGATGAAAGTCGCGAACATATGTCGATCTTCATTCACAATTTTAACGATCCACGTCGCGTATTACGTTTCGAGATAATGAATTCTTGATTTCAAGAAGATGTCTAAATTATGTCTAGATTTTATAAGTTCTTGGGGATAGAGAAATTGGTTTTGTAATTTTCCCGCTTTTCAGAAAATTTCCCGGCTTATTCCCGGTCCGGTTAAAATTCCTGTTTTGGAAACATGGTAAGTTTATATGTGTTTAATATTGTTCCCATAGGGAACAATAATAAAGTTACATACAAAAATTGTATTGTGAGCAAAAATTTACAATTTTTTGTTATCCGTAAGGTAAAAAAAATTAAAAATTAGGTTTTTAAATTTGTCAATAAAAGAATTTTAACAAGATTTTATCATCCAAATAAATATTATGTCATATCGTACTTTTCCTGGAACATAATAAGACATTAATATTATTCCTTTGTTTTTTTATGGATTTAGTGGAACGCTATACAAACCACAAATGAGTGCATGTCACTGAGAGAGGTAACCTTTCATAAATGCTTAGCACTGACAGCGCTACTCCCCCTCCCTAGTGCTTGGCACTCAAAGGGTTAAACTGATGCCAGAACAGTTGAGATTGCACTTGTTTGTTGATATAGTTTGCCCCAATGCTAAACTGAATTTCCAAATTCAACTAGGATTCCATGACTTTACTTTGGGGTTTTGAAAATCCAAAGTGACAATGTTTAGAATTGTTGGCGATACTTTTTACAGTTTCTATCAAAGCTGCAGAACCTGTCGTACTATTGATAAAGCCACTTGTCAAAGCAATGACTTCATTTTCATCCATTTTATTGTAGGGCAAAATAAATAGTATTCTTAAATCATCTCCTGAATCACAGTAATTACTAAGCAAGGCTTTACTACCCAGTGGGTTCTCTCTCTGGCTGGTTTATACCTTCCAGTTTGAACCCAAACTGGATACGAGCAAAAACCGGATGTGTTACTTTAATCTGGGCCAACCTTATGGGTGTCCAGGAGCGGCACATCACTAACTGCAAATATCGAGATATTTGGGTGTGCAAGGGTAATTCGATAGGTCTAGTTCTACTGCGGGAGATGACTGTTGGTGTTGGTGGGGTTCGTGCCCCTAAAAGTCAAAGGTTCATGCTAGCCTAGACATAAGGGTGTGACACCCCTTGCCTGCTTTGACTGGTTCAGAGCTGGCTTCCCTTCTGCTGAGGGGACGTCATGAGATTAGTTTCCTGAATTCTTCGTCATCGATCTCGATTGTGAGATGGTACCCCTACCCCCAACCTTATCCTATCCAGAATATCCTGTCACTCAGGAAGCAGGGCTAAGGTACCATAGGACTAGGTGCAATGTCGAAGCTTCTTGTAGCCTGAGAGAACAAAAAAAGCCATGCTTTCACTTGGATAATAGAACCGACTATTTCTCACCTTTTCTGCTTTCATGCCGCAACTAGCATAACTAAAAATTTATTAGTTTAAACTGGTTTTTTTTTTGCTACTAAAAATTTCCAGTGAATTATTCTAAAACAAGATGTTTTTGGTTGCTGTTTTTAAAGTAGTTTTATAGGGCCTCATTATACCAGTTTTTTTTTTTGTAATGTATTTAATACACTTTAAAAATGTCCTAATTAAAATTCTTTTATAATTAAATTGCTCATAACAAGTCAGCAAGTGTTATTAACACAATATCATAAAATGTTAAAATAGAACTAGCCAAGGCTTCATATTCATAGGGTATTAAGAAACAGATTAAAAAGGAGTCTGTTGTGTGTCCATTTTATCTAATGTTAAATTTGTCATTTGTTGGGTCTCCATTTATTTCAAAATACTAAAGCTAGGTAAAACAATTGTACTTTATGACATGTTTTTATGTCTATTACTTTAACTAACTTAATATACCTATAATTACGTTTCACTGCTCACGCTACCTTCAGGATTTAGTTATAAAAGTATATTTTCGGGTTTGAATGAAAACCGAACATTAAAAACTCTTTGAAATATTATTATAATTTTTTTTCAGTGGTTATCATGCAGTAAATTACAGATATACCACCATTGACAAAGGGGGTTGAAAGGGAACACGTGGGAGAAATTTCAGTGAAATAAAATTATATAGTAATTATTTTTGAAAAGAAAAAATATACATGGAAGTTTGTTTTTCGAAAAAATTACACACATCTATAAAAAAAAGAAAATAAATGACCTTTACCCCTCCGCACAACTTCATTCAAACTCCAGGGCTAAAAAAGCTCTCTTCTTCCAGGTCACTATACCAACTTCCTCTTCTTAGTTCATGGCACTGGCTGCTACTATGGCCTTTTTGGTCACCAACCTGAACTTTTTTATCACTTTTTATTTGCCACATTTGATTAAGCACCCAAGTTATCATCAGCGTTTTGCACCAAGCTCCTCACCAAAGAGTTTTCTTACCTTTACCTTATATAAGTAATCAGAGTTGTAAGTTACTAATAGAGTCTCAAACTAATACTATTTTTGAATAATTATAAGTGCAATCGGAAAATACTTCGTTTTTAAGTGAGGGTCCACCCACAGAAACATTGTTGGTATGAATCATTTGGACATTGAACCTTTTTTCTATGGGAGGCATTTTGTGGAGAATCTTAGCGGCGTATTAAAAAAATCTCTGAAAATTGGCTCTTGATTTTTTAGCGCTCTATATCTCGCCAAACGGACTGGTGAGCAATATACCGAACATAAAATATGGAGCAAGGAATCAATATGCGCTCGCGCGTGCTCAAAAGTTAATACTGTACTAGTATATGAATAAAAAATGTGGAAATATCAAAACAATGTGCCATGCGATTTAGAAAATGTATTTTTTAGTGTCAAATTAAAGTTGAAATATAAATGTATTGTGTAATCCAACTATTCAGAACAAATAATAAAGAACAAGAAAAGATATAAAAATTGAAAATACTTCTTTTTTTGAAAAAATTTACGTCAGCCTCCCTTAAAACAGGCAATGTATCTGGAAAAAAGACCTATAAATTATATTTTTTACTAATCTTTTGTATAATTGGTTTCTAGCTTTCTTGTGGTTTTTAACAAATTTTTAAGTTGTTTTTGTGAACATTTATGTAGGTAGGCTTATTGATGGATTTGACTCGGGTAACTTTGACCTATAGTAAAAATATAAGGTAAATAAGGCTATATAAAAGCAGTAATTGTTACAGAATATTAATGTACCGACAAAAGAATGTACAAGCCTGTTGCCGAAAAACAATTATGTACATTATTATCACAATTTTCAATATCATAAGTAATTAATGGTGACCAACATCTAAAAAAGAATGTAGAAAAAATAAACCTAATGCAGTGTGTCCATCAATGTTATTGGCTAGGTTCTAGAGTACAAATTAGTAAGGAAGCTGACAGATTATACAAAAAAAAAACTAATCTACACATTAAATAAGACCAAATCACAATCACCACAAGTTGTGGTTGTGTATAACAAGAAGAAATTAAACCCAAGCAAAAAAAAAAAAAAACTAAAAAAAATTTTTTTTTTTTCCCTTGGAGAAACAACACACTGATATATAATTTCTAAATTTTATTCCTGAAAATCTAACAAAATCATAATTAATTTAAGAGTCCACAACTCTCTCCATACCCATGATTAAAAATCTACTACACCATTAGAATATACTATTAAAAATAATATAAGGTAGAATACAAATTACAGATTCTATAGAAAAATATCATCCGCAGATCTAGGGACAAAAAAACACCCAATAAAGGAACAAAATGAGTTTGTTATTATTGATACTATACTGAAGTATTTATTACTACTTCAATAGTAACAAATAACCCCCCCACATGCTTAACAAAAACTCTATGAATATATCGCCTGTTCTAAACCTCAATACCCTAATGATACCCCCCCCCCCCCCCTCTGTAACAAAACAAAAAAAAACCCATCGTGGTGTTCGACCCCCCCCCCCCATCCTCGGGGGGGGGGGGTCCCCCCCCCCTAAAATAACAGGACTGTGGTCACTTTTTGTCATAGGTGTTACAAATCATAGCTTGAAACACGTGTTCTGTTTTTTTGGTAAAACTACACGATAGGGGTGTATACAAAACTACAAAGAAATTATATGTTTTACAGAGTGCTATCGAGCGCTTATTCGTTCAAATAAAAAAGACTTATTTTGTGAAATAAAATTTAGGACAACTGTATTTATTGAGCGACGCTAAATCTCGCGACGTATTTCATTTTAACGATTAGTATTGTCATTCACACATTACAAACCTACACCAAGTCAAGTTAAATTATATATTAAAAAAATATTTTAATAAGTTAAAAAATGTAGAAATTTGTATTTACAGTTGTTTTTGAAATTGTTTCTAAGAAGAAAATTTTTAAATGAATCCATTTGGAAGAGGCACTGGCGTTTTTTTCTCTCATAGAGGTACAATCGCAGCACGGGCGTTTACATACAAATAATGTTTGTCTTTAAAAAACAAAAGGATTATACGCGATTTTGTGATCAGCTCATTCTAATTCTAATTTTACACAAGGTAAAGGGAAATAAGATACCCATCACCCTAACAATATTAAACATGCAAGATCATACCTATTTCTGAGGGACGTGGTGAGAGTACTATACAATGCAAGTTTGCTCATCCTTTGTTATTTCAACAATTTATAGTTTAACATTTATTGGGAAATTTATTCTTAAAAAAAAACTTCCAACTCTTTTTTAGCATTACTAATACATATAGTCTGTACACAAGTTATTACAAAGCAGTTGCCAATGTAAAAGAAAGTGCATATGAAAATTGTCCCCAATTTACAAATTGAACATTTCTTTCTGAGTTTTAAAGAAAAATTGTGCTACTTAAAGAACATCGTTGAAAACAAATTTAAAGTATTTTCATTTCAAAAATAAATGTCTCAAATTCTTTGTTTAATAAACGTTTGATTATTTGGTGATGGATGAATTTGAACGATGAGGATTCAGACAGACATTGCCAATCGTTTTATAAATTTTTTGAGTGATTTTTGGAGTTCCCATTACCGGCAGATTTTAAAACACCCTCAAACGAATGAGGGTAGAAGTTTCAATCCTCCGAAACCATAGTGTTAATACTTTTTGTACACATATAAATGATGGCAAATGGCCTGAAACCCTACTATATTGTCTTGTTACTTACACATTATTTTTACAAACTCGCGTAAACCTTTTGAATTTGCACTTTGGTTCTAAAACCAAATAAATGTGATTAATTTAATTCAAAACTAAATTTTCCTTATTCCATTTTAACCAACCTAAATTATCTTGAAAATGAAGTATTGTGACCAGTCCATAAGATCTAAAACCCCAACTAAAAGTTATTTTGTATCCTAAACCAGACAGGTACCACAAATTATCGATAGCAACTAATTAAAACACTTATATAATTACTAATTGTAGGAAATTAAAATGTCAAATACTTCTTCCTTCCTTGAAAAAGATCCTCAATATACCTCAATTTTTCGCATGTCTCAGTTAAAAATTACCATAATAAAAAATAAATTTGCTTATATACACATGAATATAAAATAAAAATAGAGTTTTTTTAAGCTTAAATCTGAACCCAAAATTCTTTATTAAAAGTTTCATAAAGAATAACGTAAGTTTTATGGCCTTATATACAAAAAGCTAATATGGCAAACAGGAGTTCACAATTAAGGAATGTATCACTATTTTTCCCACGGTAAGCGCTTAAAAGATAATTGTCGCTAAGTACTACATTGGAACTATCCATACTAGTGGCGTTAGTGCAATTACATTTATATAACCTAGCGCTAATAGAGATATTCAAAATAACATATAATATTAAACAATCTTAATACTCAATTGTACATGGAAATAACACAAGGGATAATAAAATGCGCTAACTGCCGATAGGAGTGCGGCGACAATCAATGAAAGCCTATTAAATAATATATTACCGTAGGTCCTAACTTTATAGTTTTTATGCAGGATATGTAGTATAAATTTGAAAGATGTATCACAAAACCTATTGTCACTTTTCAAATAACTTCAAATTATACTTGAACCTCCCATATAATTGTTTTAAATGTCAGACGTTATCGATATGTAAACAATAGTATAAAGAGTACTCGAACAGGGGTGCTGAAGTTCGGGGGATAGTGTCTGTTTCCGAGGCCCAACACTACAGCTGCGCCACA
>NW_025787330.1:0-13833 GCF_021130785.1 Homalodisca vitripennis
GCGGATAAATCAATACCAAATGAGTTGGTAAACGTAGATCCTTGACACACTCGGAAGATTCCACTAAACATTTCCTGGGCTCGGAGGTTGCACGTTGCACAACGAGTAACATCGCCAACATTGCGAGTCGGTTTTCATACAGCGTTCCTTCTATCGGAGTTGGGGGCAACAGTGGTAGGAGCGTGCCGCGTCGCTGGGGTCTGGGATTACACTGATGCTAAAACATAGTCTAGGATTTGTGTCCGACAAGCTCCAAGCATACAAAGTAATCCAATACTGTAACTAAGAGCTTTGTTTAGAAATAGTCTGGTTTCAAATCAATTAAATTTAGACAAATATGTAACCAGTTTACGTATGTAAAATAATTGTTAATTTTTAATGCTCAATCTCAGAATGTATGTTTTATATATAAATAATTAAATTCCCCACACTCATTATATAACTACGTCCAAAGCTATGCGGTAATCAAAAAAACTCCGAAAGCAATCAACACGATTAGACTTGTAACATGAACCAAAACGATATATATACAGGGTGATTCAAAACTAAACGGCAATCTCTCGGTAGCTTATTCTATAGCTAAAAACAAGTAAAAAAGTTCATATAACCATATGCCCGGAAACGCTTCGTTAGCGAGTTACGCCTAGCGAAAGATTTCGCCCGGATTTCAGAACCCTTGGTGAAGTCAGGCCGTATAAAAAATGGTAAAGGTAGTTACAAAGATACAAATACGATTGTTTTTTATGTTTTTATATCTGAAAAATTTATTAAAATTCGTCCCAGAGCTGTAAATGCAATACTTTCAGAGATATCTTACGTAAAACACAAGAATTGGTGCAAAGAAATAACACATTTTTGTGTTTAACGTAAGATTACTTCCATAAATGTTAAATAAAGGTCATTTTTTCTTAAACAGATTTGTAGAACATTTCATTCTGAAAAGATTCATGTGAATTACTTAGGAAAAAATATTAATAATAGGTATTGAAATTTAGCTTTATTTAAAAATAAAACAGACGCACAAAAATGCATATTCTTATCTGCATAAAATATTAACTGATGTTTAGGTTGTGAGTAACAGCTGATCATTTATTCAACACTTTTTATCGTCATATTTTCTTTGCAAAGGTTGGCAATATCAGCTGATCAACAATTAAGTTCATGAAGTAATATTTGAATAACCTTTATGGAGGTTTTTGTATTGTAGCGTGTGAAGATTGTATTTTGTGAGATCCTGTGATTATTTGGAAATATTTTATACAAGTGTATAAAATATTTTATTAAATATTTATTTTTAAAATATTTTATTAAATATTTTTATAAAAGTGTATGTAATTATCTTAGTAAATAATGGCAGATAATGTAAATGGTATGTATTCGTTTGAAGAGTATACGGACATGATACTGATTTACGGTAAAGTTAACAAGAATGGTTTAGCTGCAGTTCAGGAATATCGTGATACTTTTCCACATCGAAGAACACCTGATCGCAAAACATTTGAAGCTGTGGAGAGACGACTTAGAGAAACTGGTAGCTTTAAACCGAAGCGAATAGATACTGTCGTCAACGTAGCGCAAGGAACTATAATAATGAACAAGCAATAATAAATGCTGTAGAATTAACACCAACCACAAGCACCAGATGATTATCACGTCAGTTAAATATCTGCCAGTCAAGCGTATGGCGGACACTTCATGAAGCACAGTTGTACCCATTCCATATAACACGTGTTCAAAACTTATTACCGCAAGATCTTAATAAACGGAAGATGTTCTGCCGCTGGTTAAGAAGAAATTGTTTACGACATCAGTATTTTTCTTCGGCGTATTCTCGTTACTGATGAATCCTGTTTTACTAGAAATGGAATTGTAAATTTTCGTAATACCCATACTTGGGCGTACGACAACCCACATGAAACTGCGACGAGGCATTGTCAACATACATTTTCCATCAATGTATGGCTTGGTGTTTTTCTGGGTGATAATTTGATTGGTCCATTTTTTCCTCCCTAATCGACTTAAATTTTAGCGTACTAAGTAACGTACTTAAATTTTTGTAAGAACAAACGACCTGCCTACCCACTTGGAAGATAGTCCTGTTCAAAAACAGAATAAATCATGGTTTATGCACGACGGAGCACCTCCAACATTTTTCTAATTAAGTGGAAAAAAATCTATTCATATGATACATACGTTTAACAATGGATTGGTCGAAATGGACCAGTAAAATGGCCTCGACGGTTCTCCGGACCTCACGCCAGCAGACTTTTTTCTTATGTGGTTTGGTGAAAGTCAATTATTTTTATCAAAAACGGATTAACACCATAGAGGAGGTTTACGGTAATCGCATTACAGAGGCGGCAGAAACTATCAAGAATGCTCCAAACGTTATGAAACGCCATAGAAAAAGAGTGGATTCGTCGTGCGAAAACGTGCATTGCTAACAACGGAGGACACTTTGAGCAACTATTATAGGTGATTATTACTGTAATATAAAGGTTCTAACATTTTTATGTTAATGTTCAGTTTTTAGAATAAATGAACAGCTGTTACTCCACAACCTAAACAGTAGTTTAATAGTTTATGCAGATAAAAATATGCATTTTTTGTGCGCCCTGTATTTATTTTTATATAAAAGCTAAATTTCAATACCTATTATTAATTTTTTTCCTAAGTAATTCACATGAAATCTTTTCAGAATGAAATGTTTCTACAAATCTGTTTAAGAAAAAAATGACCTTTATTTAACAGTTATGGAAGTAATCTTACGTTAAACCACAAAAAATGTGTTATTTCTTTTGCACCAATTCCTGGTTTTTACGTAAGATATCTCTGAAAGTATTGCATTTACCCATGCTCTGGGACGAATTTTAATAAATTTTTCAGATATAAAAACCTAAAAAAACTATCGTATTTGGTATCTTTGTAAAACTACCTTTACCATTTTTTATACGGCCTGACCTTCACCAAGGGTTCTGAAATCGCGGGCGAAATCTTTCGCTTAGGAGGCGTGAAAACTCGCGAACGAAAGCGTTTTTTCCGGGCAGATGGTTATATGAACTTGTTTTTAACTTCTGTTTTTAGCTATAAAATAAGCTCCCGAGAGATTTGCCGTTTTAGTTTTGAATCACCCTGTAATTATATACTATATATAAAATAAATAAAAAAAAAATTTTTAATTAAAATTATTTTAAAAAAAAAAAAATTTAATAAAAAAATTATATATATATATATATATATATATATATATAATTATATATATATATATAAGTAGATATGAATGTGAGGGTCCTAGCTCACTTTTGGGACAGTCAGAAAACCAACGGAAAATACTGTCCATTGAACCATAAACAAATCTGTAAATCACGAATGTTAAATAACCGAATCTATAGCTGTTTTTAACTGTTCATTGTAGGCTTCTAATTTCTTAAGCTGTTTTAATAGAAAAAATCCAGAAATCTTCGAAATCTTTATTCCATCGAAGTTAATTGTAACACAGTCCTTTATCTTTAATAGTCTTCTTTCCAGTAACAACCAAGTGTAATTTTTCATTTTTGTTCAATTCTTTAATCGTTTTTTCATCCAAAACAGTCAAAAATCTGTTTGGCAAGTGTACTTTACAATCTTCCAACTCGGCAATTATTGTAAACCCGAATTTTATCTTTCATTTTTTCTCCAAATTCACAATTTTGTATTTCTTATTTTCTTCTAATTCTATTAATTTCTTGTATTCTTTGAATGTTAAATCACCTACCTTATTCAACTCTTGTAACAGTGCCATTTACATAGAAAAAATTAATACTTCTACACTTTTAAGGTGAAAAATCAACACTATACTTCCAAAATACACAAAAAACCGGGGTTTTGACCCTAAAAACACGTTTTTTAGGGTCAAAACCACAGCTCCTTAAGGTGCATTACATACTAGAGTTTTTTAAAAAAATAATCCTGAAAATCTACTGAAATATCTCTAATTATTGCGGATTTTTAGCTTAAAAGTTGACTAAAAATTTGAAATTTAGAAAATCTCTAAATTAATTCTTTTTCCCCTATCTAAATAGAAGAATCTAACAGCTGTTTTACTACAATTTATGCTGATTTGTGTCAAATTCTAGTAAAATTCTCCACTTTTCAAAGTCTGAGTTTATACAAATTTTCCCTATAAATAGAAGAATCTAACGCTGTTAAATCATAAATTCTGCTGATTTGTATCAAAATCTTTAAATTTTTCCTATATAAATAAGAAACATTTAACGCTGTTTTCTACATAAATTGTGCTAATTTTTTATCAAATTTTGATAAAAATCCAAAGAAATCTACTGGAATTATTGCTATTTTCAGCTTAATAAAAAAGATATTTTACTAAAAAGTAAAACTTGGCAGATTCAAATTTTCCCTATTTAAATGGAGAGGAAAAAGATATCCTGCCCGTACTGCAAAAAAGATGTTTTCGAACATCATTTTACCCGACATTATAAGTCGAAAAATCATTTGAAGAACAAAGAAATTTATAATAAAGAACTAAATTATTTGAGGACTTGGGCTAAAGAGAATCAAATCGATGGTCACGAGAAGATGTACAATATAGAAAAATTGCGTGAACTAAAGAAAAATTTTAAGGAAAGTAAAAAATGATCTCAATCTATTTAAAGATGAAAAAATTCAATCAATCGCTGAGAAATTGTCCATTTGAAACAAACGATAAAACTAAGTCTGAAATGATCGAAGAAATTGACAAAAACTCTTAATGAGACAACCTGAAAATATCATTGATGTAGAAGTTTTATCCTCAATACACGGTCTTTTCAAGCAATACATTTTAACAAATTTGAACGACAATTTCATGTCAATTTACAAATATCTTTCTATTTTTGCGCCCAGAATAAATTAAAAGTTTAATCGAAAAATTTCAAGAAACTGTGAAAAATAGTAAAGGATATCTCTCTTTAGAATGCGAATACGAACGAACTTTAGTGAACGGTGAAACACAAACTTGTCCAATGTACTTTACTATAAAAGCAGACGAGATCTTTGATGTAAACGACTTTATTACTAAGCAATTTAATAAATTAACACATCGAGAACAGACAAATCATCCAAATTAAGGGTTCTAGATGGACATTTAAAAGCTGTCAAACAACTAGTTTTGAGCCTTAATAAACACGAAATAATGAACGCAGGATCATATATCGATTTGCCAAAGAAAATCAAAGATAAGAAAGCTTGTGTAAATATCAAAAATAAAGATGATTTCTGTTTTGTTTATTCTATCCGATGCGCTATTGAAAAACCCGAAAAGAATGCTGACAGAGCAAAGCAAATACGAGAAATTTGTAAATGACGAGATATTTTCTGGGTTCGACTATCCTATGTCTTTAAAAGATATACAATTATTTGAAAAAACGAAGCAGTAAAGCAAAGTATAATTATCCGAAAATGTCTGTAAATGTCTATAGTTTTGATGAAAAAACTCAATATTGTTCCGTTGCAAATTTCAGGAAGTTTATGACGCCAAATTAGAAATCAATTTATTGTATGTAAAACAAGATGAAAAAATCTCATTATGTTTTGATAACAGATTTAAACAAACTTGTATTTTCTCAGTTATCTAAGTGTAAAAATAAAAAATTTCTATGCAGAAGATGTTTAAGCCATTTCTACAAATCTTGGAGATTTAACAGATCATTTAGAAATTTTGCAAGCAACACGGAAGTTTTGTAAGCCAATTATGCCGTTTCCAGGTCAAACAACAACATTGTACTAATTATCAAAAGAAATTTTTCTCATCCTTACGTTATTTATATGGATTTTGAGAGCATATTAGAAAAAATTCCGACATGCAAGAACAATCCACAAAGATCGATTACAACCACGATTCAGAAGCACATTCCTTATGGTTTTTACTCTATATTTAGTGTCAAATGTGACGAATCGCATGTATAAACCGATATGTTATCGAGCCGAAAATGAAGACGATTTGCCTAATGTTCCTGCAAAATTGTTTGAAGAGCTCAATAAAATATCAAAATACATAGCTAAAAAGTATAATTCTAATGAATAAAAATACCTATGAAAATTGACCGAAGAAGAAGAATTAGCGTACCAAAAATTCCCTAGTCTTTGTCATATTGATGATGAAATGTGAGGGTTTTGATAATCAAAACAAGAAAAAAAGTACGAGATCATTGTCATTTAACAGGTAAAAAAAAAAATAAAAAAATTTAGAGGTTCAGCTCATGTGTATCCTCTTGTAACTTGAATCTCAAATTTCCTCAAAAATATTCCAGTTTTCTGTCACAATATGAGTAACTACGATACTCATTTGTACATAAAAGAGTTTGGCAAAACAGTATGGTAATGTTTGATTTGATCGCAAACACCGATGAAAAATACATAAATTATTCAGTAAATTCAGGATATGGGTATGAGTTTGAAGATGATAAACCAAGAAAGTTTCATCAAGTTTTCTTTCGTAGATACGTTCAGATTTATGGCATCGTCTATAGAAAAGTTAGCTAAAAACCTCAAAAAAGATGATTTCAAACATACAAATCATTTTATACAAGATGGTCTGAACGCAATTCTAGATAGACAACCAAATGACGAAGAAGAAATCTTTAAAATTCTATCTGGAAAAGGCAATATTATTTCCCTTAATATGAATTTATCGACAGTCATTGAATGAAAAACTATGATTACACAGAAAGAATTGAGAATTCAAGATTTCTATACCACGTTTTTTATTTATTTTTATTTTGACAGATGAGAGCATATCTGAGAAAGAATTTTTCAACACTACTTAAATGTTTGGAACAAATTAAAAGAGAAAAATCTAGGAAATTACTCTGATCTCTATAAACATTCAAGATGTTCTATTGCTCGCTGATATCTTTGAAAATTTTTAGGAATATTTGTTTGAATTGTTATAAGCTTGAATCCAG
This sequence comes from Homalodisca vitripennis, assembly GCF_021130785.1. Taxonomy (NCBI): domain Eukaryota; kingdom Metazoa; phylum Arthropoda; class Insecta; order Hemiptera; family Cicadellidae; genus Homalodisca; species Homalodisca vitripennis. The sequence continues at coordinate 6,942 of NW_025787330.1, forward strand.
CACACTATCTAACAGCTCCCAGTCTTGCATGGGATGCTATGTTAAAATTAACGAAGATAGAAATTACAATTAATTAGTGATTATAATATGTATTTGATGATCGAAAAAGGTATTCGCGGAGGCATTTCTCAATGTATTAAACGATATGTGAAAGCAAAATAACAAATATTTAAAAGATTTTGATAAGACAAAGCCCGAAAACTATTTTGTTGTACGTCGATGCAAACAAACCTTTATGGGTATGGACTTATGCAAAATTTACCATATAACGAAATCAAGTGGATGGATCCTAAAACGTAATACAACAGCAGAATGGAAAGAAACAATTTTGGAACTCACTGGCGACGAAGATTATGGATATATTCTTGAAGTTGATCTTGAATATCCAACAAATTTACATGAACATCACAAAGATTTACCTCTTGCTCCAGAACATTATAACAACAAACTTTGGCACAACTCTTTTAAACAAAACAGAATATGTTGTTCATTCTAGAAATTTGAAATTCTATCTAGAACAAGGTATGATTTTAAAACATGTGAATAGGGTTATTGCGTTTTGATTCAGAAACCTTTCATGAAAGAATACATTGATTTTAACACAAACATGAGAACCAAAGCTACAAGCGACTTTGAAAAGGACTTTTATAAGCTGATGAACAACTCAGTTTTTGGAAAATCTATGGAAAATGTGAGAAACAGATGTGATATTAAGCTTGGAAATGAAGAATTTTCAATGAAACAAGCTAAGAAAACGAATTTCAAATGTTTCAATATCTTTGACGACAACTGTATAGCGAGTCACATGTACAAACAAAAGGTTAAATTTAACAAACCGATTTACATAGGATTTTTCAGTTCTCGACCTCTCAAAATTGCTAATGTACGAGTTTTATTACAACAAATTAAAGAAGTTTGATCCAGATTTGAATCTGTGTTACATGGATACAGACAGTTATTTTCTAGAATTGAAACGAGATCCTTTTAAAATTATTTAAAGAAAATATAGATGACTTTTGATACAAAGTGATTATCCAAAAGATCATGAATGTTTCAACAACTAAAAATAAGAAGGTAATAGGAAAGATTCAAAAGAACGAAGTTAAATACGCGAAGTTTTTAGAAGAAATTTTTTGTGGTTTTAAAGATCAAGAGATGTACTTACCGTACAAAATATCTAGATTAACAAAATCCAAGTTTAGGTGTAAAGTGAATTAAGAGAATGCGTTTGTTTAAAATAAAACAATAAATAGTCGAAAAACGTTGAAGAGAATGTTTGTTTCGAAGATAAAGAAGAATTTAGGGAGAATGACCTGTAATAAAAAGCTATAAACATGAATTGTATATGATACCATCCGACTATAAACAAGTTAGCACTGAACTGCTAAAGATGATAAGAGAATTTAGTCCTAGAAAATAAGATCGATACAGTACCTTATCGGCTAATAAAAAATGAAGCAAAATCTTGATATATTAGACGAATTAAATATAAACCCTTGGAAACTTTGACAAGTAAATGGAAGATGGTTTTTGATTCACTGCCACAAATGCAAGAAAAAAAACGAAAAATATAGAGTTCTAAAAATCGTTCAAACTCAAAACGGATTGTAATAGAATTAGCTGCTAAAATGTTCAAAATGGTAAAAGACAAACAAGAGTAAGTTTTATAAAGAATCCTTAATGAAAAACAAGTAAAGTCAAGAATCTAAGAATAAGGAAGATAATCGAGATTGAAGCTCGAGAAATTCATGCACCGGTACGAAAGAAGTTTAAAAAGAGAAAAATTAATAACATTAGGAAATTGACGATTTTTATGGGCAGCAGATTTAGTTATAATGTCTAACTATTCAGTATCAAAATGATGGATTTAAGTATAATGTTTAAATGGTTAATTGATACTTTCTCCAAAATATGCTTGGATCAAGAGACTATCAAAAGAAAAACGTTACGGCAAGGATATTATTTCAAAAGCTTGTCGAAGATAATAGAAAAAGATTGCCATAAGGATCAATCACAAACCTCCAAACCTACTTCATTACCAGATAAGAGGTTTTAGAGTTTAAAAATAAAGAATTTACCGAAAGTTGTTTGAGGAAAATACAACAATTAAGGATTTATCATACTGAAAACGAAGAGAAATCAATGTATCGTAGAGAGATATAACAGAACTCGAAAACCGAAAGGGATGAAAGTTATTTTTGAAGATTAATAAAAACTTTAAAATGGATCGATATTCTGTCAAGAAATCGTAAAACAATTATAACGATACAGTTCAACAGCACAAATCAAAATGAAGCCTAAAGAACGTAGATAAAGATGGCCCAGGAAAAGGAAGTTATTAAGAGTCGGTTTTTTAAGTATGTTCCACCAGAAATTCTACGACGAAAACTAAATTATAAAGTCAATGATCATGTAAGTATTGTTAGTAAAAAAACAAACATTTTCGAACAAATATAAGAACTATAAAATTTTGGTCAAGAGAAATCTTTGTGATTTATCAAAATTAAATAAACACAGATCCTGTAACTTATAGATATAAAAAGATTTTTAAATAATGAAGGAAATAATCGCGAAGAAAGTTTTATGAATATGAATTGAGAAAGTCAAAACTGGTAATATAAATTTTCAATATATAAATGGAGGCCATCACATCAAAAGAAATGGTGTCAAGGTGCAAAGAATTTAAAAGATTTAAATGAAGCTTTTCATAAAATAAGAATACCAAAGATTGAATGGATTATAACTATTGCAAAGATTGTGAAAGGATTGTCATAAAAGATAATATGCAAGATAGAAAAATTAACTTTGGAAAGATAAAAATGTCCTTAAATGTAAAGAAACTAAAAAAATTTCAGAGTATTAATAGTGAACACTATAGTGAGAATAAAAGACTCATATTGTAAAGATTGTGTAAAGGAAGAAACACATAGAATATATAATATGAAGCTACTCAATGTGAATGTGGAAGAACTAATAAAAATGTTTTAAATAAATTATCAAAAACATTACAAACAAAAGTAACATAAGTTAAAGTTAACATTTATTTCATCGTGGTAATAAATTTTTTTCTATTATAAAATGGAGTCTCAAAAGAAATGTAACAAAGTGTCAAGAAAGAATAAAAAGACTGTTAATGTAATGAATTATACGATAAATGAAGAACAAATTAACGTTAGAAGAAGAAAAAATGTTGCGTTTGTAAAGAAATTAAGGATATTTCCAAATTTTACGATTGGCATTATAGTAAAAGATAGACAAGAAGAGCTTTTTTTGTTAGAGATGTGTGCCTAGAAGAATTAAACGAGCCTAAAAGTCAACAAGAAAACCGACTGCTTTGCGAGTGTGAAAAACGAAATTCATTCAATGGTTACCTAGTTAATGCTTCACAAAACATTGACAAACAAAATATCATAATTCGAGAGTTTTTAATTAAAATTTATTAACAATTTTTCGATCTGTGTAATCTTAGAATAATTCTATAAATCAGATCGAGATTCTGCCATATTTGTAAGTAAAAAATGATGTGTCCGTTGTAATAAAAAATATTCAAAGATTCTTTCATTTGGTTATAACCAGATTGATAGAATTTGGGGTTTCGTCATCAATGAAACAAAATCTCTAATTCAGGATAAATTTATTTTTTAGATGTTTTAATCGTTTTGGGTAATTTCTCCGTTTTTCTGAGTCACTGATAACGTAATAAGGCCCATTCCACACATGTGATCTCTTAATTAATTAACACAAAAACATGGTGTTTTTTTTTATTTCTTATCAAAATCTTTACATACCATATCTCTCTTTCATTAAATTCCATTCGCAAATTCCTTGATTCTCTATTATTTCAATTGATTTCATTTTCATCTTTAATTTGTAACTGTTTTATATTCATCCTTTTAACTGCTTATTTTCGTTTTTGAGTTTGTACTCTCACCATATTTTCTAATGGAAGGTAATACTTCTTTCGTAACCCAATTTTTATTAAACAATTTCTGCAATCTTCATGGTTTTTATGCGATCTCAAAATTAAAGCAATAAAGTCCAGATTTTTTTTCATTAACGAAAACAGTGTTTATTTTGGAAGTAATTTTTTGTAAAGGTAAGCTATTTCCTCGATAGCCCCCCCTTATCAGAATTTAATGTTTAAAATAGAAGTTTTTAGTCAACTTCGTCAAACGTTTATTCAATGATCGTTTTGTCATAGTAATTTTCATATTCCAATATTTTTGTCTACGTCTTTAGCCTTAAACCCAGATTCAACATTGTTTTTCGTCAACAATCGTAAAGATATGTTTTGTTATTGAATTCTTAGGTTGATTATTGAGTAGGTCCTACAACTGAACCTCCATTTAGATAGAAATAAAATTTAACTAGTAATTTTTTTTATTTTCAGAATGAAAGTCCCCAGATTCAATTGATTAAAAACAGGGGTCAGGTGATATGAAGATTGTTTAAGGGTCTATGGGATAGACTTTCTGTAATTTATACATTCAAAAGTTGTTTTCATGAAAATTTGAAGGTCAGAACGATTCGTTTCCCCCCCCCTTGATTCATCAATTCTTTAGACAATCTTAAATATATTGTTGTTTTTAAAACCTTCTCATTATTTAATAAATTTCCCTCAGAGTCTTGTATAGTTAGAACGATTTTTTGAATTCTTTTTAATAATTTTTTTTCTAATTAGGAATATAATCGATTTCAGTTCGGGTTTTTTCACTGATTTTTTTGATCCATAATGCAACATTTGGGAAAAAAAGTGTAACAAAATTTTCAGATTCTTTGTGTAAATGTTCGTATGAGGTTTTCAAAATCTAGGTTCAAAGCGAGAATTGCAGTGCACTTCAATTAACATCGAACGGTCTAAATTTATGGCGTTTTTATTATCCTAAAATATAACCTGGAATTTGGCTCAATATGTTTCTTTGAACAAGGATCCCTAACAAAAAACAATTTCCTACAATAAATTGCTGAAAACATTATTTCTTACTGGTGATTTTATTTGAATTTTATATAGAGAGAATAATTTTTTTGCCATTTTTTCAAAACTTGTTTTCCCGTCAAAGTTATAAAGATTTATCTGATTGTTTGAATGTTTTCAGATAATTATTTAAGGGAATTTTTTTATTTGATCGAAAGTATACATATCCATTGTTTAAACCATAGTATTTGTGGGTTATGTTCTTCTCAACTAAATCCTATACAATGACAAAGGAGAACTTTCACTAATTATTTATTACAAAATTGTTCAGAATAAAAAAACCAGCTTAATAACCGATGAAATAATTTGATTCTTTTCATCCATTTCTTCCTCTAAGTGTAATTAGGATGTTCCAAGTTTAAAACCTAATTTTAGCAGCTTTCTGAAGTCAATCTTTGAAACAGCTTTCATTTTCGCAACAGCGTTGTCTCTGCTTTCAAGATGATAAATCTTCTATTTAAATGGAGAAATTTTTTAAAAAAGCAAAAAGATCAGATTTAAAACAACTTCAAACGTTTGAAAAAGAAAATAAGAACAGATCAACCAATCAGATTTGTTAATTTGGTTGGTTTCAAAGTGGATGTGGAAAAACCAACTTTATTATTGAATTTTATCTACAATAGGTTGATTCCTTAATCCATTTTTGTTTGATTTTAGTAAAATCTTTTAGAACAAGACGGCCCTATAAAAAATTACAAGAAAGATTTGAAAATTGCGTAGACATTCTCTGCAATAAGTATTCCAATGTCATATTAGCAGTTTTATCTACAAAAAGTGTTTGCTAGATTAGGTCATTCAAATTGCGTTTTGAGCCCAATCCTGTCTCTTGCAATAAGGTGTTCGTAATGACCAGCACATCTCATTAACTGGTCAGATTCCGGTGTATGCCCCCAACGCTTAAACTTTTTTCAATGAACTTAGAACGTTATAAAACGATGTATTTGAGTAACAGAACTGACATTCCATCAATCAACAAGCATTTCCAGGTATTGTGGTCGGTATTGTTGTCGCTGTTATCTTATCTTTCTCGAGAATCCCGATCACGGCAGGCCGCGCGGCATCACATGATTATTTAAGTTTTTTGCACGGTACATAATTACCTTTCCATTATAATTCAATTTATATTTCTGATCAGTCCCTCTAGAATTTGATAACGGAATCAGACCACAAACTTAATTTACTTAAAGCTATTTGAAATCTAATCATATTCAATCAAACAATGCTCCAGTTCACTGGTAAGTCTAGTCTTTTGTTGGAAAGCAAGAGATTAAAGACGTCGATACTCATGGTCATAGGGTTCATCCCATTGCCTTAATAACGCCTGTAAACGGAATAAAACTGATTTGTTATCAGTTCCCGCGTAGTGATTATTCCTGTCATGTAAACAAATCCATTATCTCCGCTACTTTATTGTTTGCAACTGAACCCTAGGGTAACCAAACTGTTAACAGTAATTGAATTGTTAGTGGCTTGTAATATTCAATTACAACACCGTGTGCATTTGAATATTAACCGATGTTGTACCTGCACTGTATGCATGGAACTAACATTACGTAATTAGTCCCATTATGCAGTTCTGATGTAATGAATGCGTGGCGGCGGACTGAGTATTCGGTCAAGGTCAAGGATATTGTAACAAGTTTGCCCTTCGCCGTTGTAGGTTTTCTGTGTACTGCACCGAATGCATAACATTATTCGCTAACAATTTGACTTGTTTATGTAATTGTTTAATTTTCATTTTCTTGTGAGCTTAAACTTGAAGTAATAAAACTGACAGATATCTTTGATTCGAAATGTTAATGGAGATTAAAACCATTAGCATTTAAATTTGAATTCGGTATTTTAGTGTATCAATTGACAACATGACTTAGGCAATTTTTTTGCCACTATTTATTTTCTACTATTTTTACCCCCTTC
>NW_025787331.1:0-16002 GCF_021130785.1 Homalodisca vitripennis
ATGGAATAATGCTCACTCGATTATAACCTATCAGCAGAAACAAAACAGTTTGATGTTTTATACTTATTTGTTATAATTGTGATTGTAAAGAAATGCATTACAAAATATTCTTAACAACTTTAAGGATACAACACCATTTTATTCTCGAAATAATAGTAATAACTCGTATTGTGGCCTTAATGAAATGGCGGCCAGCCTACAGTGAAAATGTTCAATATATTGAAGGAATGGGGCCATTACAGTTTTTTAAGTGCCATATGATACTCCAGAAAATACAATTTCTATGGAGGGAAAAAAAATTCCTCCTAATTCGCAGAAACCTCGTCTAGCACAAACAATGGCGTGGTAGAATAAAAATAGTATTTTCTACTTAAATTTTAATGAACTCTAAATCAGGTTGAGATATATATATGTCCAGCTTCTTCTTAAACACTCGGATTGTCGCTAAATGATATTGATATTTTAAAAGAAAAGTCATTAATATCTTCATCAAAAGTAGATGTATATTTATAAAAATATTTCATTTCTAAAGCAGTTATTAACTAAATGCATACATTTTAAATCAATTTTAACTCTTTATTCCACATTACCATATGTAAATTCATTTATTCTTAATAATATTCCAAACCAAGATTTACGGGAATACTGTTAAAAGTTTACAAATGGTTTTATTCGGTTATTTTTAATTTTTATTTCTTATTAACGCCGTAGTCATTAATATGATTGATGAAAGGGAAATGAGAAAAAGAGTAGGCGTTTTGTATTTTTATTTCCTATGGAAGTTTTATTGAAAGGAAATGTAATTTTTAAATCGTATAGAGAGTCGAGTAGGTGTAAACATAATAATTATAAAAACCTACCAAAGCCTGCGGTACACGCCTCGTAATAACAGATCATTTGTTAATATTTATGTTATTAAATTTAATATTAAAGTGAATCCTACTCCCCACAAAAGGACGTTTATAATACTTAAATAAGCAATTTAAGGAGTGTAAATATAGGGAGTAATATGAATGTTTCTTCTTAGCAAAGCAAATAATGTTATAACTTCGCTGCGATCCCCAGTGTTTTTTTTTGAAACAAGCACGGCAGACAAATCAGTGTGCCACGGAAGGATGTTGCCGACACCCCACTATAAAATGTCGCTTCCTTCTTTGTTATTCCGTATATTTTAGTCAGCCGTAAGGTAAAAAGAGGTATTGAGTATAATAAAACTTGAATAAGCAAACGAAGTTATAATATTATTTGATATTTTATATATAAATACTATTTCAAGGTTTTGGTTGCCATTCAAGTGAATGCTATTCTTAATTGTATTCATAGACTAACTGTTATAAACCTGTATAAACATTTTTAAAATAAACTAATATATCCTAGAAACATTAAAAATATTTTAAATATTTTTAACACTTTAAAGGAAGAATTGTGGGTTTCAATTTCGTAAATTAATTTTTTAAAATTAGCAATAACACAATGCACTTTCCGACGGATTAAAATGTTGTTATAAATAAACGTATAAAAACATAAACTCTTTCCCTTCTCCATTTTATTAATAATTATGGAACTTAACTACTTTTAAACTTTTTTATGGTGTATACTTTTTGTAAGTACCCTAGCTTTTCATGGAGCCTTTAAATTTTTTACACTCTATTAAGCTTTGAAAATATGGTGTCTTTTGACAGAGACGAATGTGGACATCAATTAAAAAAGCCTAGGAAATCAAATATAAAACAGACGTACAAAACGGAACTAGTCCCTTATTTTATTATTATTTTCATCATAGAATAACTTCTCTTTGAAAACACTATATTGTGACTCCGCAGGGTGGTTTTCCACTAAGGGTCTCTATTTTTCGGAATTGGCAAAACTAACGGTGGACCTAATTTGGACTCACAGATGGGATGACTGACTTAATCGGTTGTGTCCTGTGAATTTAAGTATATGAAAACTCGATTAATTTTCTTTTTTAAAGAAATGTGGTTCCCGATGTCATTATGGTGGTCTTTATCCCAATGCATTGCAATCGTTTTCGACTAACATTGCAATGAGTACCATAACTTCCCGATTCTAGAGAATAAGAGGAATAAGGGAATAATTCTGACCTCAGTACGAAGAATTCAGGAGCACGCATGCGGTTATACGGACGCTCTAATTCATGCTTTTTGCCTCCTTCTATAGATTAAGACCACGGGTGTGATTTCTGTGCGGTGGGGATGTGGTGGTGCGGTGATTTAATTCTCAAGCCGCCATGATGTACATAGAGTCGCCTACTCGAAATTACGCCCATCCTTGGTATAATGTTAGCAGTTTAGTGCATATTGTCTGCTTAACTGAGCAGAAGAAGGTCAGTTTGAGACTCTGTTTTTTTGGTCTAGTAGATAATGTACCGCCGATTAGAAAGAAGGCATCAACAGGATTTAAACAACTATATAGAAAAGGCTTTAATGTTGTATTGTAACTGTTTTCAACGGCAATATTTAGTGGCTTTCTCATGGCTTACTTTTTGCTGAAAATTTAACCCTTTTGAACCCAAAATGAATCTTTCTAACCAAGAGGGAAAACCCTATGTCTTTTTTTATCTCAAGAATCATTGCACTATTTTTTTTTTTTTACCATAAACTGACATAAATGGTTCAGGATCGTTAACGGTACAAGCATATTAAGAACAAACCATGTAGGGTCCCTTAACTAAATTTAGTACAAACCAATTAACCACCACCTTCTCCTTTTTGGGGCTCTCTGCAAGTATACTAACTCTTCTAAAACAGTAATATACATATAATGCTTCGAATCATTGTAATATTTCATCCAAAATAATTTTATATCGTAGAAGCGATAGCAATCGTTTTTATTTTAAAAACGTAATAATAATATTAATTTTTTCTTGTCATTATGTTTTCTATAAATTTAAACACATATGAAACCATTTTTTAAGCAATTCTACTAGAATATGTCCTTTTGGATTTAAAACTCGGTTTATAGCGCAATTAAACATGTTACGATTATTCTTCCGGTATGACAAAAACCAAAAGTTCTTAATTAATTTTATAGAAATCGTTTCATTTAATAGATGCTCGTTAATTTTAATTTTTAATTTAACCGTTAACTGGAAAAGTGGAGACTTTATTTTTAGCATAATTCTTAGCCACTGACGTTTCAAGATCTGCTTTTTTGCCACATTTGATCCTCTTCTTCCCGGGTTAATGTTGGATAGGGTAGAGTTTTCACCTGAGGTATAAAGAAAGATCAGATGATTGCAGTCAGACCCCAGATCTCGAATCTTAGTATTATCTTTGAGCGTAGTATTACTTTTGTACAATATATACATCTCAATGAGGGTGGGTAGAATCTTTATCGTAGGAAGTAGTAACTAATATAACAATAATTAGTGCTATATCTTAGTAATATGTATACTTTTTCTTAAAACAAATTTGTAGTGTTGATCTTAAACATGTATGCTTATCCATTCATAACTGATATTTTGGTTTTAACAGAATGATTAAGTATAATACATTATTCGTTCGTATTGAATACCCAATATGCTTACATACGTCGTCCATTTTTAAATGCCAATGATAGACAAAGAACGGTTTATGACTATCGTGTATGCTTGTAAAAATATACCCAATGAACGATAAGCTACATTGCTTTTACGTTTCCCTGTTTCAGAATCCCCGTAGTGTTTTTTTGCAGAATGTTATTCTGGAGGTCGTTGTTTGTAACCTCTTATTTTAGTGACGGCGTAGTTGCGTCGTATTGGGTTTGTATCACGATTGCTAAGGTATGTAAATCTGTATATGCCCGTATCATTATTGCCATTATTACAACACATTAGTCTGTTTTTGCTCGTTAATTCTACATCGCTAAGGTTAAATGTAAACTGTAATTGCCGTATCATTATGCCTTATTACAATACACATTCAGTCTGATTTTGCTCGTATCACATGCTAAGGTATGTAAACTGTAATGCCTGTATTAATTAATGCTCTTATTTACATATACATATTAGTTCTGATGTTTTGTTCGTTATCCACATTGCTAAGGTTGATATGTACAACTGTTAATGCCGTATTTATTATGCCTTATTACAAACACTATTTAAGTACTATATTTGTTCGTGATTACATGCTAAGGTTATGTAAAAGTGGTAATGGCCGTAGTTATTTATTGCCTTTATTATACATACATATTAGTCGGCTTTTTGTGGTTCGTAATTCACATGCTAAAAGTATGTGAAAACTGCAATGCCGTTAGTAATTATGGGTCGTTATTTACAGACATATTAGTCTCTGTTTTGTTACGTATCACAGTTCTAAAGTATGTAAAACTGTAATGCTTGAAATATTATGCCTTTTTACAAACAATGTTAGTCTGGTTTTGTTCGTATCACATGCTAAGGTATGTAAACTGTAATGCTGTAGGTATTTATGCCTTTTTACAACATGTTAGTCTGTTTTGTTCGCTGAATCATCATGCTAAGGTATGTTTTAAACTGTTAATGCTGTAGTATTATGCCTTTTAATCTAACACCATAGTTCAGTCTGTTTTTGGTTCGTGTATCACATTGCTGAATAGTATGTTAAAACTGTTATTTGCTGTTGAGTATTATGCCTTTTTACTCAAACATGTTAGTCTGTTTTGGTTCGTATATTCACGATGATAAGGTTGGTTGTTAAACTGTAATTCTGTGAGTATTCATGTCCGTTTTTAACAAACATGTTAGTCTGTTTTGCTCGGGTATCACATTGCTAAGGTATGTAAACTGTAATGGCCGTAATCAATTTTGCCTTAATTACAACAACACATTAGTCTGTTTTGCTCCGTATCCACATGCTAAGGTATGTAAACTGTTGAATGCCGTAGTTATTATGCCTTATTTACAACATATTAGTCTGTTTTGTTATCGAGTATCAACATGCTAAGGTTATGTACTAGACTGTACAGTGCCGTAATATTATGCCCTTATTTACAAACATATTAGTACTATGATTGTTGTATTACCATGCTAAGGTATGTAACAAGTGTAATGACGCGTAGTATTATGCCTTATTACAGACATATTAAGTCGGGTTTTTGGTTTCGTATCACATGCTAAAGTATTGTGAAACTGCAATGGGCCGTAGGTATTATGCGTTATTACAACATATTAGTCTGTTTTGTTTTCGTATCACATGCTAAAGTATGTTAAAAACTGTAATTGCTGAAATATTATGGCCTTTTTACAACCATGTTAGTCTGTTTTGTTTCGTTAATCAGCATGCTATATGTATGTAAACTGTAATGCTGTCTGTATGTAGTATTATGCCTTTTCTTACAAACATGTTAGTCCTGTTTTGTTCGTATCACATGCTAAGGTAATCTGATTAAACTGTAAATTGCTGGTAGTATTATGCCTTTTTACGACCATGTTTAGTCTGGTTTTTTGTTCGTATCACATGCTAAAGTATGTAAAACTGTAATGCTGTAGTATTATGCCTTTTTACAACATGTTAGTCTGTTTTGTTCGTATCACATGATAAGGTATGTAAACTGTAATTCTGTAGTATTATGCCTTTTTACAACTTGTTAGTCTGTTTTGTTCGTGTGAACATGTTTGTCTGATCATGTGTGCCTCTCGAAAGTTCCTTTTACATGATATCATCTTTTACATTATACTTAATAGTAATTTTCTATTTCTTTTAACATAAGATCCTGAAAAATTAAATTGTTAAATACTTAACTTGTTATTTAATAGCCGTAATAGCTAATATAATGAAATTATATGTTATCCATCACCCTAAAATGATTGATTCGTGGATTAAAGCATTTGACACTCATCTAATTATTAACGTTCATCTAGAGGTGCTCCATAGTTGAAACCTATTCACTGCTCTAATTAACGGTGCAGAATAATTGTAAAATCTCAATTGTGGTCAATTTTGTCGTCCGTTTTGGTGTAAAATGACTACTATTTTCAACAAAAATCCATTAGAGGAATGAGAAATTACTATAGAAACAAAATTTCTTCGCAAAACTACATATTAAAATGGTATGCATTCCCCTTTAAAGATTTGCGTAATAAGAAAGTATACGAAATTTTTATTTGTGCCAATACAACATAGTTACAATTTATTATTGTTGAGCAAAGCTTATATTTTACTAACGAAAGCAAAACATGTATTAAAATGTTACAACGAATATTACCTCAAAGTGATACTTAAATTATTTTAAAAATTACGAAATTAAATATACCGGGTGAGTCTAAAAGGACTTTACAACTTTTAAATTATATAGATATTTTATTGACTTTACTTACAGACTTAATATTTGTGTCATTTTGTAGCAAATTACTTCAAGTTTGGCTCCCGTAGTGCTGTAGTACCAAGTACCGCCACTGCGAGCGCCAGCTTCGTCTGTACTAAAATGGCTACTGTCACTGGTGTGGAGCGTGCTCGCTAAGTGTTATTGTTACATGAAACAAACTCTGCTTACAAGTGTTCAGCGTAGATTTCGCACAGAATACGGAAGAGACCCTCCAAGCAGGCATTCTATTTACAGCTGGCACAATAATTTTGTCGAGACAGGTTGTTGTGTTCGTCATGAGAAATCGCCAGATTGCCCACAGGTTAGTGATGCTATTGTCGAATAGGTCAGGGAAACCTTTGCCCGTAGTCCTAAAAATATCAACGCGGCGTGCAGCTGTGGAGACTGGAATTCCACAAAAGAACAGTTTGGCGAGTGCTACGGAGACGTTTTGCACTTAAAACCATACAGACTTACGATGGTACAACATATCACTGATTTAGATAAAGCTGCTCGTGGAGACTTTTGTGCTGTAATGTTGGATCGAATTGGGGAAGATGAGACATTCCTGAACTCAATAATCTTCAGTGATGAGAGTACCTTTCATATCAGTGGTAAAGTGAACACCCATAACTGCAGAATCTGGGGGAACGAAAACCCAAGAGAATCCCTTGAACAAGTTTCGGGACAGTCCAAAAGTGAATGTTTTTGGTGCGATGAGTAAATTTAAAGTGTACGGGGCCATTTTTCTTCATAGAGAAAACTGTCACTGGTATCAATTTACCTTGATATGTTGCAGAATTTTTTGATTCCTCAAATTGATGAAGATGAACAACAGGATGCTCCTTTCTACTACCAGCAAGACGGAGCACCACCTCACTACCTAACAGATGTTAGGGATTTCCTAAAAGATCGTTTTCCAAGTCGCTGGATTGGGCGTTCAGGACCAATTGCATGGCCACCTCGTTCCCCCGATTTGACTCCTATGGATTTTTTTTCTATTGGGTTTCATTAAAGATAAAGTGTATGTTCCACCTCTACCAGCCAGTCTTGCAGATCTAAGAAGAAGAATCACAGCTGCGGTTGCTGAAGTTATGCCAGATTTGCTAGAACGGGTGTGGCGAGAAATTTATTACCGGTGGGATTTTTACCGTATCACTAATGGAAGTCACATCGAAACCGAAATAAGAAATATGACAATAAACTTGAAATAATTTGCTACAAAATGACACATATATCAAGTCTGTAACTAAAGTCAATAAATATCTCTATAATTTTCAAAGTTGTAAAGTCCTTTTAGACTCACCCTGTATTTCTAAACACGACAATAAATAAACACACAAGAAAGAATTTAACCATAATATTTTATCTATAATAATATAATTTTTTGCATCCATTGTGTGTTTTTTTAGTTCTTAGGAATTTTATATACTGCAAATAAAATTGGGACATTTAAATTTTTTAAACAAGTTCCAGTAATCCATTTTAGATAATTTTTATAAAGGCAAGTGTTTTGACATATAAAGTAAGGGGTTTTTTTATGACAGTAAGTTAGGAAAATATATGAAAAAATGGTTTGCACAATAAAACAGTTTACAAAATAAATAAAAATCCTCTTATTACAGATTTCAAACTATGTTTTAAAGTTTTTAAAAGCTAAAATACTTTCCTAATCTTATAATTTCTAATATTTTATTGAGTACTTATACTTAACAATCTAAATAATTCTAATTATATTCTAAATTAAAGTAATTTACTCATTTATTAAAATGTATACTTTTTCTTAATAAATGTTCTCTTACAAACCTCTTTTTATATCCTTTTTTTTATTCACTTAATCTATACCTCTTTTCCTGAAAATGTAATCATAATACTTTAGGCGAAAATGAATTTGTAATGAACAGTTTATGAACTGCAAAAGTATGTAATATGAGTAAAGAAATAATATTTTCATGATTTCCAAAGTACCCTTTTCTATATTTTTGAGCTACTAATGTACATACCTGTATTCATATACTTACCTGGTAAACGTACAATTTATGAGGTGAAATGTGATTTGAACAAGAATAATAAGCCTACTCTACAAAATATCACCTGTTATGTGCTATTTATCCTATTGTATAATGGTTATTCTTAACTAACTATAAAAAATGTATCATACCTATTCTGCATTGAAAGGTCTATTTCCGAAGAATAATACGAACAATTGTATGCCCGCAAACGACCAGGATATTCAAATACTGTCCAGGTTACTACTCGTATTTTGATGATATTTAACAGGATATCAAAGTAGTCACTGTTGAATTGCATTGAGCAACACATCGAACAGCTAAGGTTTGAATACTATACGGTATACTATTTTGATATTATTGAGCTACACATCGAATAGTTAAGCTTTGAATACTATACAGCTTAGTATTCTAATAGTATTGAGCCACACGTCGAATAGTTAAGCTTTGAATACTATACAGCTTACTATTCTAATAGTATTGAGCTACACGTCGAATAGTTAAGCTTTGAATACTATACAGTATACTATTCTGATATTATTGAGCTACATATCGAATAGTTAAGCTTTGAATACTATACCGCGTACTATTCTAATATTATTGAGCTACACATCGAATATTTAAGCTTTGAATACTATACAGCGTACTATTCTAATAGTATTGAGCTACACATTGAATATTTAAGCTTTGAATTACTAATACAGCGTACTATTCTAATAGTATTGAGCTACACATCGAATATTTAAGCTTTGAATACTATACAGCATACTATTCTAATAGTATTGAGCTGCACATCGAATAGTTAAGCTTTGAATACTATACAGCTTACTATTCTAATAGTATTGAGCTGCACATCGAATAGTTAAGCTTTGAATACTATAGAGCATACTATTCTAATAGTATTGAGCTACACATTGAATATTTAAGCTTTGAATACTATACAGCGTACTATTCTAATAGTATTGAGCTACACATCGAATATTTAAGCTTTGAATACTATACAGCTTACTATTCTAATAGTATTGAGCTGCACATCGAATAGTTAAGCTTGAATACTATACAGCTTACTATTCTAATAGTATTGAGCTGCACATCGAATAGTTAAGCTTTGAATACTATACAGCTTACTATTCTAATAGTATTGAGCTGCACCATCGAATAGTTAAGCTTTGAATACTATACAGCTTACTATTCTAATAGTATTGAGCTGCACATCGAATAGTTAAGCTTTGAATACTATACAGTATACTATTCTGATATTATTGAGCTACATATCGAATAGTTAAGCTTTGAATACTATACCGCGTACTATTCTAATATTATTGAGCGTACACATCGAATATTTAAGCTTTGAATACTATACAGCGTACTATTCTAATAGTATTGAGCTACACATTGAATATTTAAGCTTTGATACTATACAGCTTACTATTCTAATAGTATTGAGCTACATATCGAATAGTTAAGCTTTGAATACTATACCGCGTACTATTCTAATATTATTGAGCTACACATCGAATATTTAAGCTTTGAATACTATACAGCGTACTATTCTAATAGTATTGAGCTTACACATTGAATATTTAAGCTTTGAATACTATACAGCGTACTATTCTAATAGTATTGAGCTACACATCGAATATTTATGCTTTGAATACTATACAGCATAATATTCTAATAGTCTTGAGCTGCACATCGAATAGTTAAGCTTTGAATACTATACAGCTTACTATTCTAATAGTATTGAGCTGCACATCGAATAGTTAAGCTTTGAATACTATAGAGCATACTATTCTAATAGTATTGAGCTACACATCGATATAGTTAAGCTTTGAATACTATACAGCATACTATTCTAATATTGTGGAGCTACACGTTAGAATAGTTAAACTTTAAAAAATATACAGCGTACTATTCTGATATTGAGCTGCATCTCAAATAGTTAGTTTTTTAATACTATTTAGCATTATATTTTTATATTATTATGCAGCACATAGAATAGTTGTTTGAATAATATACAGTCTACTATTGAGATATAGCTGTGCATCATTTCAAATAGTTAAATTTTGTATACTATACAGTTTTTTTCTTTTTGTTTTTTTTTTTTTTAAGGAGAAGCCGATCTCCTTTTATGCCTTATTCTGCCCGTCCTCATGGGCCACTGCCTGTGCGAGGATCTGATCAAATAGAATAAGGGGGAGAGTCGATACAGTACAAGGTCGTTGGTACTGGTAAAAAGTGCAAAGGACACAGACAGGATTCGAACCTGCGCTATCTCTAACTCAGACTCAAAGTCCAACGTCTTAGACCACTCGGCCATCGGCACTCCCATTAGCATTCTGTTGTGATGATATTGAGCAACATATCGTAATAATTCAACAATAGCAATAACAATATAGTGTTATTTATATTTTTATATATAACTAGCGGGCCCGGCGCGCTTTGCTGCGCATTTCAATAATTTTTTGCAAAAGTTGCCCGCGGCTTCGCACGCAATTTCCCGTTGAAAACAGTACACTGTATTCACTTATTCTTTTTCTATCACATTCTAAACATTGCTGAGATAATTGATAGTCGTTCCATCGTGAGCCTCTTGGGCGTATTATGAAGGTATGTACCATATTCCTGCCTCTATCTAGCTGTTACCCACGGCTTCGCACGCAAATCTTAAGAACCGAAGTCCTTATATTACTTAGTAATTTTTTTTTTTTACTATAATAAATTTTAGATTAAATTAGTTATATCTCCGATGCCACGATTGAGCTTGCTTTGTTGTCTCGATCGAGAGAATATGTACACACGGAGTTTTGAGAACCATACTTCTGTCAAAAAAAACAACTAAGGTTGATTTTATAACATTCTTTATATTTGTAGCCAACGTAAGATAGTAATTATGATATCTGCATTACTCTTCTGATCAAGCAAGAGCATGGTTTATATTAAATAAATATTGCAGTTAAAGGTGAATTTTTACGTCAAATTTGAATTGTATTATCTGGATAGTAAAGTCTATGTTTAACAGTGATTGCAAAAACAGTTTAAACAAAATTTGTCGTTTCTCTTAAGCTTACTCTAATGCTTTAAAACTATAAGTGTAATATATGTTTACAAAGAACAGCTGATTAAAAATTTGAAAAGACGTTAACATATGTTTGCTGCAATGCATTTCTTATGGGTATTTCTGTAACCAGTGGGGCGGAATCCTGAATCGGGAAAGGGATGGGCATAGCTTATAAACCTTCTCCGTGGAAAAATACATATACGTACAAATTTTCATCATGATCGGTCCAATAGTTCACGATTCCATAAAGGACAAACATACAAACATTCATTTTTATATATATATATAGATATTCAGTATATTATTGTCATAGTACGAAATCATAGAGTGTGAAGAAGCGGGTTATATCATGTTTTCAACAATTGTATGCATGCATTTAAAAGTAATTCTCTATAAAAATCATGAAAACACAAATAAATAAGCCTAGAGTGATCTGGAAGCGTTTTAAGTCTAAGTGCTGTGGGAATAACCAATTCCCCAAGATAAGACGGGGAGAAGGAGACGTAGCCCACATAATACCCGTCACAATGGAGCCTGTTGGCTGTCAACTTTACTGGCCACTACTTCTGTAACAAGCCGGATTCTGCTAAATGCTTACTCATGTAATCGTCTTGGGAATTGTACCCCTTGCCGTGACAGCTGCCAATGTGCCTTCCGCTTAGATCCTGTAACTTTCTGATCAATTTAACAGCATGTTGTTCCTAACACGTAATTTTATCCGACGTACAGGATTGTATGTTTTCGAGTAACTAAATAATTAAGTATAATATAGTATAATTCAGTAATACAATTATATTTTTTGTTGGGAAACAAATTCATTAGCGAAAGAAATATCACCCAAAATTCATAATGGGGTTAGGCAATTATATATCCAATTGGATATTAGTTGTAAAATTTTGTTTTCTATGCAGTTTATTTCCTTCAAAATTTAAAAGGTTGTTACATAAAATTCAAAAAATGTATAGCGTAAAGTTAAGTTAAAAATAATAATATATTTGTTTTAAAATTGTACGCAATACCTCGGTTCTCTAGCAGCGCTTCTCATACATGTTTTATTACCATACTGTACTCTAAAAAGTTGATTGACTAACTTCTCTCTACTAAGTAGGGCTGTGACATAAAGTTAATTTGAAAATTTTATCAGTATAGGTTTTGCATTTTAAAACTTTAAATGGACGGTTTATCCTGCACTTTCAAATTCTTGTACACAATAATATTTACAAATAACACGTAAGATTTCAAAATTGAAAACAGCCTAGATAAAATAAATCATCAAATATGTGAAATCACCGAAAGGACAAAATGTTAATAAGTTGCCATTTACAATGAGATCACATATATGACAGGAAAAAGTTTACTTTTGGTGATCATCAATACCTTCCCTGATGTCCAACCAATGTGATCACTAATAATATACACAATTTGTTTTTTTTTTATTTATTTGTATCTTCTCTATGAAGAGATTTTAATTTCATAAAAATCCAAAAATGTATACACACATCAATACGAGCAGAAAGGTAAGGAATTAAAGCAGAAGCTTTGAACCCCAACGAGCTCAAGACACTTCCTACTATCCAAGATAGTGTGGAACACATTTTCAACTTTATTCAACTCAGTTCACGTGATGTGTGTCTGTTCCTATTCATTGCAGCATCTGGGCTAGAATATGTAAACCATCAGTCATGAAATTTATTTCTTGAAAATATAGCAGTCCGTATCAGATTAGAAAGTCCTTCTATATTGGTTCTACCTTTTTTCATCTTACTACAATATATAATCTATATAACACAAATATAAATATTGAGTGTAAAATTAATTGCAACTCTTTTGCTGCAATTTAGTAACGTGTGGTTTTTTGCAGCTCTTTTGCAGTTTCAATAGTGGTGTATACAGTCACACAGTGAGAATGAGGATTTCCTTGCGTAAAAAGCCTTGGACCTCGAGTGGAGTTACGGTTACGTATTCAATCGATAAGTCTGCTCAACGTGCTTTGTACTCATAATGATTTCACATAATCTAGTCTTGTGTAATATATTATAAATAATAGGATATTGTTCGTTTAGAAACAATGAACATAATGGATGGTTTTATACCCTTTTATGTACCCAGTTTAATTCAATTGTTAATACCCAATGTTTTTCGTTTGATTCAAAATCAAGCTTAACGGCCGTTATAAATTCAAAATAAAATAGTTTATATATTTTAATAAAGATAGAAACAGTTTTAAATAACTTAAAACTCTTTTTATAACTTTTATTATTCTTTTATTTTATTCTAATATGTCGTAAATTTTTAATATGATGGTCGTATAAGGTTATGATAGGTGGACTGTGTATAATGTATAGTTACTGAAGTAATTTGTAAAATACTGACTAAATAAAAAAGGAACCTATATGTATTTTAGGTAGTTTATTAGCCAGTCTCTTTGAAAAATGTTCACAACTGTGATACTGTAAAGTCACAGTTAAAAGTTTTTAGTTTCGGATCTTAAACTAAAACGCCATTTTTTAATCGTTTAAAAATTTTTAAACTGACTTTTTACTAATAAAATGTTTATAATATTTTAGTAAATTGCTTTTCTCCATTGCGTAAGACATATTTTAGTATAAAGATTAGAGACATTATCTTTTGAAAACATTATACATACAGTACATGCAGTCATGATTTTTCATACATGTAACTAACAAACATTTGCTTGATAATTTCTAAATTGAAATATCCTGTAGTAAATAGATTTTCCCATTGTCAAGGTCATCATAAAGATGTTCATTTAATTGTCCTTACATCACCGATGTTTATGCGAGAATTATCGCTAAAAGTAATGGATTGTTGTATATAGTTTACATAGCGTATTTCGTAAAATATCTTGACCAGTTGGAATACTTGTTTGGATATATTCAACTTTAATTTTAAGTATTTTCAAAAGAACTATTTAATGACATTATTTGTGTATATAAAGTTTTACAATTCGTACAATATTGACCTAATGAAATCATAAAAAATCGTTTCTACTGTAAATATTGTTTTCTCTTTTTTGGGTTCTCCCTAAAATATATTTCAATTATTGAAGACCCAATTGAACCCTTCTTTAAATCATGTCATTTCCCGCCCGTTAGTGCGTCTGTCCGACAATCTGTGACGTAACTGTTGATAGGACGATCATAGAGACTTGAAACTTGATAGATGTCTTCTCCATGATTCAAATATGCCGTGAGTCCTTTACGGTTACCTGTGACTCTTATATTTGCAGATACCCATAGGAGCGTGGACCACAAAATTGGGTTTTCCAACCTCCGACCTCTCACCAAATTCGTATTTATCTTTGTACCCAGACCTAAGTGTAGGTCCGTACCAAAGTGTTATATTTTTATTGAGTATTATGGTTAATATAAGTTATTTTGTGTATTTTACCAATTTCCATAACAGCTAAATTTGATTTAGAATAAAAATAGATGATACATTTATTTTTTTTTCGAAAATTAAACTTTTTGTCTTTTTGTTCACTAGTGGGGTTAATTACCCCGAAACTATAATAGTTTACATTGTAATATTTTTTTTATTTGATAGTTCATTAGATTTTAAGTATAAAAACGTTTTTTCTAAATGTTCATACATATTTTCATATATTACAGTTTATTTTGTGTTCTACTAAAATTGTTTTGATTTTTTTTAACAGCGTAATGTTTGTAGTACATAAATTAAGTTTTAATCAAGCACCTATACTTTTATTATATACCGCTATGGGGATTTGTGGATTTCTTTGTGGAATATTTGAAAGTTTTTAAATCTACAGCTTTTCAAAATTCTGAATTAGAGATATATGTAAATAAAAACTAGGGGGTTTTTTAACTTACTGAATATCACAAACCAATCTCGTCCATACCCAAAAGTATTTTGCATCATGAAAATTATGATCTTTATATTTATTATATCTATTATACTTCTTATGATCTTTATTTCACATGTTTCAAAGTAAGCCACAATAGAAATTATTTTCATTTCACTGTAAATGTGACAGAAAGTGTCTTAAGGGCTCAAAAAAAATTTATTGCAGCTCATGGAGCTTTTTTGGCCATCTATCAACTGAAAACGCGAACCATTATTATTTTGAAAATTGATCGTTTTATGTGGACAGCGTGTTTATAATCATATTATTTTGAAATTATCATGTAAATGTCAATGTACTACATTCCTTGTTAAATACCTTCAAAAGCTTTTACAAAACCACAAATAGGCTCTGCTCGTTGATTTTATCAAGCAAGCGTTGAAATTATTATTTTTTTAAATATGTTTACATGGTATAAATATGTTTTAAATTATTCCAGAAAGGAGGATACTAATTTTTTACTTTTATTTTGGACCTCAAAATATCCTATATTAAAAGTGGAAATTTGCCATCATTAAGTATTTTACAGAATACCAGTAAAAAGTTCAAATTCCTTCCTCTTTGATAATCATATAAATCAGGAATAAATCTGGAATAGTGACATACATTAGTTACAGACTTATTTGGTTTGTAGTAAAAAATAATAGTAATTTTATTGTTATAAGAATTCTGAATGTATAAAAAAGTTGAAAGAAACGCAGTTGTTCGCAGATTAGCGCGTTTAGGCCACGAAGCTTTTAAATACATTTATTAGCGAGCACGTA
>NW_025787332.1:0-14817 GCF_021130785.1 Homalodisca vitripennis
AATCTTTTAGGTACAGTAGAGTGTCGCTTTGAACAAAGTACGCGGAGGGTTGATCAGCTGCTTGTGAGCAGGTCGTCCTGAGAACCGGTTTCGCAAAGATTGCTGTAAATGGACCTGTTGTGGTGTGTGGTAGTATTTGAACTAAAATGTAAACGTTTTTGAGCTTCTTCCTCGGTGGACTATCTTTAAATCTTTTCAGACCAAAAATGACTCCAGATTTCCAAGAGTCAAGTCTGTGGACGCCTGTCAGATACCAGACACTGCAATAAAAATAAAAGGTGAAACTGGAGCTATAATTAAATTGAATCGATCTCTTTCTACTTTATATGTTCGAATCCCTTAATATTGTACTCTGTGTAATAAAATAATTTATATACTACCAGTTTTTAGTCACTTAGCAGTTCATGGTTTGTTTTTTTGTTTATTATTTTATAAGGTCATATCTAGTTGGAATAGAGTTCGAGCTAAGCATGACAGAGATGCGGCTCAACTGGCAGCAACACGATGAATATTAGACTTGGACCTTCAAGAAGTAAACTTGGTTTTTAGTTTTTTGTTTTTAACTGGACCAAATTACTTATAAAGTGGTAAGTCAATTACCAGAGATTGTTAAGTTTTGTTAATCATGTGTTATACAAAATTGGAATATATCATTATTTCAATTTTAGACGGCATTTGTACGTTTTTGCACCACAATCTACAACTAACTGCTCTTACAAGTCTTCTGATATTATACTTAGATTCATCATGAATTCAATTCCTGGATATTCATCCTCTCAAGCATATCTTTAGGTTTACGTATATGAAACCTTTAATCCCCATTTGAGGTATTAGATTGAGATTAATTTGTTACACATTTTTGTGCACACTGCGTACATAAATTGATAACCAACAGTTTATATGGGAATCGTAATCGTTTCATTCCACATTTGTATTAAATTGGAAAAAATAAAAGCTACTCAATTATAAATTGAGAAACACTGTACTAGGTCAATATACCGGCAAAAAACATTTGTTAGGATAGATAGCGTGGGACGCTTGTTACAAGGTAGGCTGAGTTGATTTCGCTGCGTGTAGGCAGGTCCTCTGAGATAACGGTTTTCGCCAAGGTTGCTGTAAATGCTCTGTTGTTGGTGTATGGTTGGTCGTTAATGACTAGTCGAGAAACTCCTTCCCGAGCTGTTACGTTTCTTTATAATTTTCCAGGACAAAAATATTCTGTTTATATTAGTTTACAAGCATAAAAATATTCAAAACTGTATCTAATACTATTTGTAGATTTAGCAGGAGAGAGAGATTCAAATAAGAAGTTTCTCAAATGTTTGTTGTATAAATATTAAACCTTTTTAATACCATTCAACAAAATTTACATTGATTATATTGAGAAATTCAGAGCAATGTAAATAAAAAAATAATTGCAATGAAACACTTTATTTTTGTCATAAAGATTTTCAAAATCAGATTGATCCAAACCTAATTTATGACTGGTTCATGGCTAAATAAATTTTGGACAGTTACTCGTTAAATTATTATGTGTGTGATATTGAAATATTTAACGGCTAATTAAAATTTTTTTTTTTCCTTTGGGTTATTGGGGTGGATTCATCAGATCCTCACAAGTCAACCTGAGCTTATTTGGGTAGGTGCCCCTTTGATGTTAGAGGGGGTAAAGCCTATCTTCGGTTGCCCTTAATTAGGCTAAGAAGATTTTCCCAGATACCTAGTCATCTGGTTCGTCGCCTGGTTCGTTTTTCCACCGAAAAGAGCTACCTTCTCCTTGCTACACAGGTCTCTTCACAGTCCAGTATTATGTGTTTTGCAGTCTCTTCAGACTTATTGCAGAGTCTACACTCAGAGTCCTAATTTCAGTTAACCTAGAGTTGTTTAGGTGTTACCTGTAGTTGGCGATGTCCAGTGATCAAGGCAATCACACTTGCTTAACACGATCCCTGCCCAGCCCCATCAGCGCATCTTGGTGAAGTCCAGGAGCTAGAATCAGGCAAGCAGTCTTTTGCCGAGTGCTTGTCCTTGGTGACTCTGACCACCGCAAGCGGTGTGTCTTAATGGACACATTTTGTTTTTTACATTTGTTAAAGCGGATGACTTGCTTTATACCAAAACCCCACTCTGGTATCTGGACCTGGTGTTTTGGCATGCTTGCTCCGCCTTGAGGCAAGCCCTGTCGGCGCATTCGGTGACCACCTATGCTCTGTTTGGCCCGCGTTACCACATACCAAGACGCACACAGTTCGCGTGATTCCAAGCGTCGCAGAGAGTGTTAAAGCTATCCCCACACATGCACTGGGATGAAATGCTGTTGGAGTCAAGAGGCTTAAAGAGCTGCCTGACTGTCTGACATTTTATACAGATGTTCTTTCCCTGGTTCCATTCTGGTGAGGGCTAGGTTGGCAAAGGCTAGCGATACCATAGATTTCGGCTGGAAATATGGAGGCAGTTTCCCAGACCCATAAATGCCGCTAAGGGCAGTTATAGGGGATGTCTAAAACATACTCCATTATTCCAGTTCTACCCTTAATAAGCGAAGCCATCACGTGTACCAGACAAAGCCTTCTTTCTTATTGTTGGGATTGTTATCTCTGCGAATTTATCACTCTATCTCTGGAAGTAGAAGTTAACACTGTGAATGGCTTATTGACATACGAACATCCGTTCTCATTGTGTCGGAGACCATTTCGAGATTAGCGCTTGGGTTTGTACAGCTTACAGTGTTGGCGCCATGGATCGCGTTAGACGCCGCCATTTCCTCTCACAAGCCAGCAACCAGCAGCAGATAAGCTGAATTAAGCGCTTCTGCTTTATATGGACATCAAGAGGGTAGAAGTCTTAAAGCCACCTCCGTGGGTCGCTGAGGGGATGCTCCTGAATGCTTCCGGGTTACTCAATGATTGTGCCAAGCCTTTGTAAGCTTTCAAGCTTGGCTTTGGCAGTTACTTGTATTAACCTTTTGTCCACCAGGACAAATGCAATCCATAAGTGATTTGAGGCCTTACAAACTGCTGTGTAAAGCCATTGTGCTATATTAAAATTACGGGGTTTTCACGGCCCAATGAGATTCCCTGCACAGTCTATGGACGTCATGATGCGCCACCCACTTTGCTTTGTGCAGGATAGTATTAAGATGATACATTCAAAGTAAGCTTATGGTATTGAGTCAAGTCCTAATTACCTTACAAGTTTTATTGTTGTTAATTTTGTTAACGTGGATACAGTAGTTTTAATAATGAGTTTGCAACATGTTATGACATGTTCTAAGGTTTAGTTAGAATTATAAACTACAAGATACGAGGAGTACGCTAATAAACTTGTTATCTGACATCCCGTGAGACAAACTATAACTAATTTTAAATGAATCTTTGAAGAGAACAGTTACTATGAATAACCTCATATGTTTTTATTAAGAATCACAGGTTGTTGATAGCACTTCTAATAATACTTTGTAGACTAAGTGTAATACTTTTATTATAATTAAGAGATTCACGATTTGATTTTGCAAAATTAGGCTTTATTTACTAAACGAAAATCAGTTTCACAGTGGAAAATCTTCACTACGTGTCCGTAGGAAATACTCTTTAATTGTTGAAATACAATGTTTTAACTACCCAGCGTAGTGATGAAATTTAGAGCTGAATTCAGCGTCAGCAATTTCAGAGACAATTTCTTTTTTTTCGTAGAATGCCAATTCGAAAATTGAATTGAGTCGTCGAAGTAATTTAGCTAAAAATTAAATTTAAAAAATAGTTTCATCACAAGTTTAAGTGAATAGTTGTTTAATTTGAAAACGGAAATATTCGTTCGTTACACGTATCAGTGAGTTTTCTTACAAAATTTGGTTATTTTTTCTTTAACTTGGCTTAGTAATTTTTCTTCGTAGGCTTAATTCTGTCTTTAAACAACGTTATGATTTTATTATTATTGTAATAATATGAGTTGTTTGGGTGTAATAGAATACGTTATTCAAAAATAGTTCCGCTAAGGTCGTATATCCGTTTTTGTCAAAAGATTAACACGTAATTACAGTGTAGGTATTTACTTAGGTAGGAAAATTACAGCAGTACTTACTAGTGTGTATATTGAAGTAAAACCAAAAGAACAACCTCAATTCCGAGTGCTCACTTTATAAAAACCTTGCGTAAGGTTTATTTTGAATAAGTACACGTTAACAATCACATAATAAACTTTTCATTTTGTAAATCTTCACTGAAATCGTCAATCAGAAAAACGTAATTGTATGTTTCAGAAGGAAAGTTACAAAATAAAAGATGTTTCTCAGCCTGTAAACAGTTCCGTATCGTTAAACTTAGGCAGATCAAATCACAGGCTAAAGTATTGACGTTTCTTGCCCTTAGACCTAACATTGTCAACACGTTCTAATTAAAACAGTTGTCTATATCGAACTTACATGTGACAATTTATATAAATATTTTCTTTCTTTTTCTAAACATTCTATAAAGTCCATTAAGTGTTCTTTATGTTGTAGATTTATATTAGTTAACACTCTTATTAAGTCTCAAAAAACAATTAGATACAATCATATTGGGGACAGCTGAGATTTCATGGTTTAAATTTGGTGATAGTGTTGTATTAGTTGTAACTTTTTTGGAAATACCAATTACAAAAATATATTATAATTATTGGGATGATTGATGGCGTATATCTGTAAGCCATATACTAAAATCTAAAAATTGATGTAACTGTTCAAAATTTCCTTTTTGAGAAACAAAATTATGATTTTATCAACACTACAGTTTTGAGCATAATATGATATAAACGAAATACTTTTATAACATAAACGAAAATATGTTTTCTATACTTGTGAATTAAGAAAATAAACTCATAAATAATTTTGGTTTCCATAGTTTAAAAACATTTTCTCATATTTTAATTTAAAACTATTACTTTGAATTAAAGCACTTTACTATTTCATAAATTAAAGAGTTATTGGGGGAAATAAAATAGTAACATATTAAACACAAATTATGAGCTAGAATCAGTTCCAACGATTAAAATGTAATTTAAATTCCATGATGCGGAGGAACAGCATACTCAAATACATTTCTTTT
Source organism: Homalodisca vitripennis (assembly GCF_021130785.1). Classification (NCBI taxonomy): domain Eukaryota; kingdom Metazoa; phylum Arthropoda; class Insecta; order Hemiptera; family Cicadellidae; genus Homalodisca; species Homalodisca vitripennis. The sequence goes on from NW_025787332.1 coordinate 5,082, forward strand.
ACAACTTAAGGCCGGTGGTACTAAATCTTCAAAATTCTTTACATACAGATTTTTCTTTAACTAATAATATTATTAACAAAAGCCTTATACATTTCAAAAACACCGTTTATTATTCCAATAAGTATATTGATACTTTAGGTTTCGTGTGGAGATCCCTTACGTTTAAAGAATAATCAAAGGATTCACCGGAGATGGGATGTGCATGTTCAATTTAAATATTGTAGCTTATTAATCTGGTCGTATTTATTACCATGGCATGTTTTACCAAGTCAATTGTCATATGAGTCGATAATTCAGTTTGTTTACGAATTTATCGTGGTTATATAAGACCAAATGGTTCATCACATACCTCAGCCCCCATAATCATATATCTTGGAAATGCTCAACAAACGGCTCTCCCAAATTCAACTGTGTTTATATTAGAAATGAAGAGTCATGCAAATATATAAGCTCCTATAGGGTAATTTCTTTTCACGATATTTCATTAGGACAGATAAATTAATCAAAAAAAACTGGCTTTTCCCAAAGCAATTACAATTGCTATAAAATGTGTTTAAAGTGTCAGGCAATTTTATAAAACTTCAAAAGTACATCGAGAAACGCAATTGATGGTACCAGATTACTATATATGCTTTAAGTGCAGCTGTTATAGCCGTTCACTGCCACGTTTCGTGTTGATCTGTGATTTGTGAATACCTGTGATAAAAAGGTGGACTTACTTTTCTGTGACAGAGAACAGTTTCTTACCATCTGCCTTGTAAGTTGTATTTTTGTTGTTACAACAGACTGGTAAACTGTTATTTATTTTTACAAGTGGATACATTAATATCTTGTTGTTCGTACCCTTTAGCTAAAGATTGGGCTCAGTATCATTTAATCCCCACGGTTTAATGCCGTCCTTTATTGTTTAAATCTCCCCAACCTCGCAAAGTCAGTCCTATTTGCCCACTCTTCAGACCGCACAATACATACTCCGTCTCAATTCGAAGATTTAAGATAGTGAAACATATGAGTGATATTTTATTTCCATGCTTAAATATTGTTGTATAATTTATAATTTAAGCGTATTTATTCACATGTCATAATACACCACAATATCTCATCCCCTTCATATCGTCAATACACGTGCAAATCAGATCACTCTCACCCACCCCACCTCCTCGGCAACACGGCAGCTCGAATTGCATTGCTTAAACACGGCTCTGACACAGTGGCAATGCTAATAAGGCCACTAGGTGCAGCACATCCCGCGGGTCTCCAGATCTAACGCCCTTTCCCCCCCTATAGCGCCCGAGCACTCCCTATCGTCTGAGTCCCATGACCATGCATGTAACAGCTGCTAGACTTTCCCTAAACCCAAATACCCCGTGATCAAAAAGTTCGTATCATGTGATTACTAGAAACAGTGAAAACATATGACTCACCACACGCTAGCCTACACCGCTCTTCTGCGAGGTTTCCACGGACACGATAATACTAGACCTTAGTGAGGTATGGCGCCGCAGGTAAGCGTGGGACGTACCACCCTTTGGTTCAGAGTTAGTCGCCCATCCGCGCCAATCACACGCTGTCTCCAAACAGATCAGCCTAGAGCGCTTGTGAATACGTCGCATCTATCACGGGTGGTATCCTGGTTAACATGTGAATCACCTCCCAGTCTACAAATATCACTCACACTCGCGGCAACCTCACTTCGTGGGCAATCGCTGACCCAGATGAGTAATCCAACTGTCTATAACCCAGATACTGCTCTGACCTGTGCAAGATTTCGCTCTGTGGTCACCACGAACTCACTTGTCAATAGAACGCACCCATACCCTTTGCTTCGCACCTTCGACCACAGTTTTTGCACCCACAATGCTAATCACAAGCGATTTGTGCACTAGACCGCAAAGTTTAGTACCCTCGCTTATACAGTTATCAAGGCAAAACGCCTTTATCTTAACAAAACCAACCCCATAGGTTTATTTGGACTGAGCACTTTAGTGTACGTTCCGCCATTTATACACCATTGTAGGGCTGACCTCAAATTTATTTGTCTCACGGCGCTATGCTGTCCCACTAAGGTATCTCAAAATAAACGCGTAATTATCCTATAGAATTGCAACTTTCGCTCATTCACAGTTTAATTTCTTTTTCGATAGCTGGTTTCATGCCTAGGCCCATGGTACAACGAGTAAGCCTAACTATTCATTATATGCTGCGAACTTAAGAGTAACCAATGCTAACTGATATTAACGCCCTCTCGTTATGATACTCTCAGAATAAACCTCCCGCTATTATAAAACAAGCCCCATGTAAAACTATTTTAATCGCCCCGCGGTGACACTAACCCATCATCCTGTATCTTGTATTCATATAAATAATAAGAAAATTCAAAGTCCGAACTGTCATGTTTTACAAGTTCGACAAAAATGTGTTTTCTTATGCACCCATTCTTAAAAATGCAGTAACTCCTTCCTACATCACAGGGAATATTAGTTTTTTCAAACACTGCTATTATCTGACAGAATAATTAGCATGATCCTCCAAAATTGTGATTTTGTTTTTTTGTCTGCGCGAGAGAGGATGTAAACATTTTCCTTCACATACGATTGTCTGTCAATAAAGACATTCTTCGTAGAATAGATATAAGATATATAGCCTTGTCAATACCGTTTAACAAGGATAACAGTAGGTGTGGCGTAACACTCCACGGCGCTCCCTCCTCCAATCCCACAACCTAACGACCTCCTCCCTCCCCACCCCCCCACGCCCCAGAACGTCACGCTCCTCCACAATATGATCCTCAACACCCACCCGACCCATCGATCCCCCCCCCTCACTTTTGAGACAAGACCCTCGACCCACTTCTCCCCAACAGACCACCCCTCCCAATCATCATCTTAGTATAATAAAATCTATACTTATGAACAGAATGCCAGGTGTATGCCAGAAATGCAATTTTTGTAAGGTAAGCTCTACTATGCATCAATATTCACTTTAAAAATATTTACTTCTAAAAAATAGTGAAAAACTCTTAGACATCATTGTGACTCATTATATTTATGCTAGAGTGATGATTAATATTTATTTGTTATGAATTTTAAATTATAACTATAAGCTGCCAAACATAACACCAATAATAATAAAAATGAATACAGAGTGTTTAAAATTTTCCACTCGCAAAACATTATTAGTATTGTTTCCCAATTTCTTTTAAGAGGAGAGCTCAGAAAACACGAAATTTCAAGCAATGGCCATCTCCATTTATCCCAGACGCACATTATCTTGTCTGTGTGAGGTTTTTACTTTAAAATTTAATATTTTAAAAACTAATTGAATCAACTTAATTTATAAACTTATAATACTAAGTTCATAGGCTTTACAGGAGTTTGACCAATTAACGAAAGGGTACTTATTTGAAGTTTTAAATTTAAAATGTTGGGATGTAATAAAATTTACAGGCAATATCTGGTGAAGTATAAGTTTATCGTCAAGGAAACTTTTAGTAAGAGAAAAATATTTAATAAGTGCGGCATCCGGAAATGTTACTAGTAAACATCTGATGTTATTTGTAAAACTAGTCAGACCAAAATATCACAATTCCAATCTTAATTTCTTATAAACCAATAGGATAAAGAAGTAGCAACTGAGAAGTAGTTAGTGAAATAAATTAGGCAAATACAAAATAATATTTTGATGTTCTTATTTGCCTTAATAGAGCATTTAGTAAATAATATATTAAATATTTCCCTTGGTTATAATATTTCTCTAACGCAGCTCTTAGGGACGGGTTTTCCTTATTAATTCTACGGCCCTCATTGCCCACTCAAGCCGGAGCACCCAGGATAGTTTAGCGCCAATTGAAGCTCAACGTTGTGATAGATACAAAGGTCAGTAGATTATGGGGAATTACAGTAGCCACAGTTAGTAATTATCCTACACAACATATATTTTGTTTTTTTTCTGACGAGGGGTTTACAGCATACGCAACGGTTTTAGGTAAATCCCATATGGTCTGATTATTGCAGAATCATATACATTCATTTAGTTAATTATAATTATTTAAAATAGCTTTTTATTATTGACAAACACAGATAAAAATTCTCCAAATTAAGAGATAACAGTTTCAAGATTACATCCTGCTGACTCTAATCTCTTTAACAATATTCCCTTTGTTTACTTGAGGCCACAGAATATTTGGTAGTGTTAGTTTTTAGAGTATCGTAAATAATGTTTGGCCTACGGGTCGAGACTGAGATGGCGTGCCCCATAGCATTTTCGTCCTCACCATGGTATTATTTATTAATATGTCTGAAACTTAAGAACCGTTTTATATTTAAATATTTTACAGGTTATAAAATAATTGGTGTTGTTGCCGTGCGAACCGTTTAAATGCGCTCTGGGAAATTTTAACGAAAACTCGACTTGGCTATAATGTAACTCATTAAGATAAAATAATACAGCATTTGAAAATTACGATTGCATGAGACCCTTATAATTTAGGTAAACTTATAAAAGTTTATTACATTACAATAAAGATCGTTTTTACACGTAAGCAATTTAATTGAAAATTATTCATTAAAAAAAAAACGAAACCACAATTTTATTCAAGACCACAGTTCAACCCTTAGGTAAGAGACTCCTAAAAACATTATAATAATGGTACTGTCAGCGGACTGGATAAGACTGTTCAATGTGATTTAGGAGTTCATTGGCCTTGTGTGATAAGTTTGGAGGGGGGGGGGGTTACGCTTGACTGTTGGACGTGATAGTGAAGTGTGGGGGGGGGGGGATAAGTGAAAGTCAGACAAATTGAGTCAATGTCTTTTCAACTCTAGTCTCCAGACAGAGTCCAATGTTTCTTTCGCTTGGATTTCAGACTGGAGTCGCGGCCAAAACGGCAACTTCTGACGTTTCTGATAATCGTTTAGCTTGTATGCGAAGTAGGCGACGGCCTGGCCACTTCAGGGGCTGGTCTTACTTTCAACAGGCCGTACCGGGGTAGTTGGCGGACCCCGAGGGGGTACCCTAGCTATAATGCTCCAGATCCCTTTCCTCTTCTTGTTTCCTGGAGTGCCTATGGCTGGGCACACTTCTCTATGTGGCATGCTCACTATCTCCTCCCTTCTTCCACTCTCTCTTCTGATCTGAGGTAAAGTTCCTCAACTCTTCGTATCTAGGTCTTCCCTTCTTCATTTCTCCCAACTAGGGGCACCAAGCCACGGTGGAAAACAGCGGTAGGCCCAGAGGCTGAATGGCTTGGTGGCATAACACAGGTCTATTACTATGGCGGACTCTGGACACCACAACGGCCGGACCCTCCCAGTTTAAAAGCAGAGCTTACCCAGCGCATGCGGGGCTCTGTCTGGGCGGACTCACTTCCATTCCCCTAGCCTTCTCGTTAGGCGGGAACAACATGGCACAAGAAAACTCAAAAACAAAAAACAAAATCAAAACTCCATCTTAAGGTACCTCGTTTGAAAGATTGAACAGTTTCCTGAAGCATTGTTTCTACATAACCTACCTCTTCCTGCTGAGGTTAGCTCCTGGAAGCTACCTTCGCACATTACCACCCACCCTGCAGCAACACTAACCTCAAGAGGGTTGATTAATGCCAACACTACCTTACCTTCTCCTCAAACAAAGTGCCCTTAGGAACAACAGGGAGGTTCCATTGCACACTGAAGCTCCCATACATGGCAAGGCTTTATCTGATGGAGAGGGCAGTACAAGCGCTGAGGAAGCAAAATCCCTTCCAAGATATTAGAAGATCAGCTCCTGCAACTCAAGCCTCAAGCTGACTCCCATGTGTCTACTAGGTTATCGGCTGGATGATGGCCCACAGAGCAAACTCGGGCAACCTCAGGAATGAAGAGGGCCCAATCTACACCACTGCTCAAAGAAGAGAAGCACTAAAGGCTAAACTTTCTTCGAAAAGGGTGGAAGCTTTTTGATCCCTTACCAAGTGGAGGAGAGGGGAAAAAGAAGATAGAAAAAGAATTCCAGAACGGGCAGGGAGGTCTCAACTCCGGGCCCAATCTGATGGGTACCAAGGCGGGGGTGGGGTCGGCCAAACGCACCCAGAGGCACCTTGGATCCACCCCCGCCCTTCCGCTGAGAGGACCCGCAAAGAAGGCTAGGAGGGAAACCCAAAAGCCCGAAGCCCACGGATCCCCGAGGGCCTCATGGTAGCACACCCCAAGGCTCACCTACAGAGACGGTCGCAGGACGATTAAAATGGACCGCATAAGCCCTCAGAAGGCTACCCGGAGCAGCGAAGCCTTATTTAGAGTGTCAGAGCAAGGAGACAGCCATCGAGGACGCCAAATTATGGAAGAAAATCCAACCCCTGGAGGATGGTTCCGCTTCCACTCCGTTTTTGCGGGCAATCACTACACTAGAGAAAGGTAGAAAGGTTGTTTTAATTGCCTTCCGCTTGCATCAAACGCAGCACACTAACTAACGTTGGCTGGAAGAAAGTATATCCAACAGAATAAAACCTTACTGGGAGATGATATTCCTTCTCTGAGAGTGGGCTCCTGCGTAAGGACCATCTTTGAGGTCCACTAGGGTGGTTTTTCCAGAAGCCTCACCCGAAGCTTCTGATAGAAGGACTCACCTGGAAAAGGTACTTGAGATTGTATCAATAAAGGCCCCCCAGATACACCCCAAACCCTGAATGTTAAAACGATGTGGGAAATAATCACTTCCATCCAAAGCCAGGACCCGAAAGGTTACGGATTCCGTACTGCTTCCTGGACGAGGTTCTGACTTACAAATGGGGGCTGTGAAAGAGGTTCCAACTGTTAGAGTGCCAACTTAGGACTCTTGGCAAGGTCCTCAATTGTGTCCTCCGAATCAGTCGCACAAGGACAAATGCCACGAGGTTCTACTACAAAATCAAACCTCCAGCACAGATGTAGGGCTGCTCTCTTTCGGCAGCCTTCTGCCATGTTCTTCCTCCAGGAGGGGATTTGATCCTGGCACAATTAATTCAAGAACCATGGCCTTCACCAAGGGGAGAGTGGCGGGCCCTAAATGAAACCAAAGGTAAGGTTAATTTACTGTACCTCTCTAAGGAATGTCAGAACCCTGCATCCTGTTGAGGAGAGGCTTCTTGGATTTTCTAACCCCTCAAAACGAATTCTGCTCCAGATGATCTCACTGTGGGACACACATGACCTGGAAGAATGGAAGTATAGTGCAAGTAAGCACAATTGTAGGCTCCGTATACTTGACCATATGATGCCAGGGAACTCCCTCCATCAAGAGGACCTAGAGCTCCTGGTGGTGAAGAAGCCACAAGCCTGACCGTCAACAACTTCTTCTAGGTTGTGACGCCAACGCCCATCCACTCTGCTGGATAGGGGCAGCTACCAACACTAACCCTAGAGGTGAGGCACTTTTACAATTTCTTCTAAGTAGGGACCCTATTTTATATGTAATAAAGGTAACCGCCCCCTACGTTTCGACAACACGAATTAGACAAGAAGTTTTAATTGGACCATACACAATACTGCACGACAAGGGAATACTTGGAATCGGTTGATAAGTGGCCACGTAAGCGAAGGGAAGGCCTCATTATCGGCAGTTCACAGAGTATATCCTCGTTCTTAAGCTTGCAAGAATGTAGGGCTGCAGAGAGAGGGTCCTCTATCGTAATCCCAGGAGGGACTGACTGGTTTGGGATTTATAAGTCTGACCTTCAGTCACAGTTGGGATCGGTATGGGCGGAAGGGTGCGATGCTTCACAGACATAGATCAGATAGCTTCTGACCTTGCAAGAATGCTATACATCAACTAGCTTCCATGGACAATTGCCCATTGCGACGGGGGAAGAGTCGAACCAATAGTAAGTGGTGCGACTGCAGACCTCGCTCGCAAAAGGGCTAATGTCAGGAAGCTGTACAATCAAATGCAAAAGGAGCCCGTATCTGGGCAGTCCTCAGTCATAGAGCTCTAACCAGAATACAGACCTAGCAATTAATTACAAAGCATAAACAAAGTTCCCCTGGAGGCTAGGTTTACACAGAAGGTAAATTGACGTTAAGCCGCGGCTCAGCTAGACTGCAACACGCTTAGCTAGCCTCAAGTCCAACCTGTTCACTTGGGATCTTTAAGGTCCCAGGGAGGTCAACACACTTCCGGGTTTTCTAGTGATAGCCTCAACACTTCTCCTTGAGACTCACTTCCCTGATCTGTATCTTTGAGAATGACGACACTGGAAACGTCTGGTAATCAACGAGGCAAGGGCTCACGGCCAAGAGTCTTGTCGATGGTAGCTGGGGCCATTGCCAGAAGGGATTGTCACTTCTACGTCTAAAGCCAAATGGGCATATTTTCTAAATTTGCCCCTTTCAAATCTGCAGGAGGGGATGGTAATCTTTTCCGGCCCAACCTGTCTTCAACAAGGGCCGGAGAATCTCCTTACCCTTCTATCGTGAACTATTCAGGGCGAGCCTAGCCTATGGTACATACCACCAAGTCTGGCGTCCTCAACAGTGGTGCTGTCTTTCATCCCTATCAAAAAAGGGGGAGAGCGGGAACTATACTCTGTCACCTAAATCTTTTCGTCCCATCAATTGTTTATCTCGTTTCTACTGAAAACATTAAGAAAGACTTGGTGGAGAGCAGAGGCAACCTGAAGGAAAGGGAGGTTTCTCTCAGACACTCCAACCTTCATCGACAACCAACATGCATACCAGCATAGGCAAATCCATAGTGAAATCAGTCAGCCCTGCACCAATTAGTCAGTAGCGATTGAGGATAGACCTGTCCCGCCACAAGGAATTGGCATTGTGCACATAGCCTTCATAGACATTTGAAGGAGCTTTCGACAATGCCAATTTCACTGCACATGGTAAGTGGAGCACAGCGACGTGGCCTCGATGCCAGCTCTGTGACGGTGGGCTTAGGGCCTATGCTGTGCTCCCAGACCGGCATATCAGGGCCGATCGTCAATGACAGTATCCGCTTGTGATCGCACCCACAAGGGGATGTCCTCAAAGGAGGCATATCACTGTCACCTCTACTGTGGAATCTAGTAGTAGATTGGTCTACTTGAGGGACCATACTCAACAACGGAAATCTATGTCCAAGGATATGCAGACTGAACCATAGTCCTTATGGTACAGGGAAAATACACAAATAGTTGTTGTTAGAATATCAATGAATACCAACCTTCAAACATGTAACACAAACTGGTGTCAGGGAGAGGGACTGAAAGTAAGATTCCCTCTAAGACAGTAGTTGTACCATTCACTAGAAAAAAAGAACCTAGAGTCTTCTTTTCTAGGCTGAAACTCGCATCACAACTCAGCTGGTAGTGGTCAAAGACAGTCAAATATCTTAGGGAATGACTCTAGGACCATAAGCTTACGTGGAATGATCATCTTAATAATATCCTGCACAAAGCAAAAGTGGGCGCTCATGACGTCCAGGAGACTTGCAGGAATTCTCATGGGGCGTAAAAACCCCATATAGCACTATGGCTTTACAAAGCAGTTGTTAGGCCTCAAATCACCTTATGGTTCATTAGTCCTAGGTGGACAAAGGTGAATCAAGTTAACTGCCAAAGACACCAAGCTTGAAAGCATTACAAAGGCTTGGCACAAATCTTTGTAACCGGAGCATTCAGGGAGCAGTCCCCTCAGCGACCCTCGAGGTGGCTTTTAGGTACTTCTACCATCTTGATGCTTCATCAAAAAAGCTGGTCAAGCGCGTAAGTCGCTTTTCGGCTGGGTTGTGGTTG
>NW_025787333.1:0-13476 GCF_021130785.1 Homalodisca vitripennis
TTCGACATCCATGCTTATTCAAATATACCGGAATCTTCCTGATCTTTTTCCTTATTGAATTTGTAGGCTCCAGAACATCATGTATTCATAGGAAAATATATTTTCTACTGCCCATTGAAATCTTCCTTTAAGGATCCAATCCTTATAAGTCCAACAATACCTTATCCTTGCATCTGCTTTTTTTTGCGCGTAGACTCATCGACCTGTGTTGTGTATTTGGCTATTTATTTCGTGGATAATGTGATGTCCCAATAACATTTCATGAGATTTTTATGGTCAAAATAGAAGAAAAAGAGCATTTTTTATCCTAAAAAACGTATCCAACGCCATTGGGGTCCAATTGGATTTTTCATTTATTATTATCGCATAACTTAATAAACACCTAGATATGCAATATTCAATATTTTTAAGTATTTTTTTAAATAGCCCTCACACATCTAACAAATTTTCTTGAACACACAATGTCGAATCAACTTCAGTTAATTTTGCTACTATTAATTCATATTTATATCCACTCATTTGCTGGTATGAATAAACATATTATAGTTTAAATGAAGATAATTTAGTTGGGGAGGCGGTAAAGGTACCCAGAAAAAACTATTTTTTTCCCACATTTTTTTTTAATTTTTTTAAAATGTTTAAGCGGCTTTTTTCTGACACACAATGATATATAATACATGTATATTTTGAAAATTTGTAATCCTACAGAAAAAAAGTTTTAAAAATATGCTTACATCATGTTTTCAGGAAGAAATTTGTGGACAGCGCTTGCGTTTATTCACACATGTACCTATTATTACATATGACCTTTTATTTTTGTGTGCTTATAATTTGCTTTTGTTTGTGTTTGGAGCAGGCACTGAACTAACTTCTATTTCATCAGCTTTGAGTTCTGCTTTCTGTCTTTTATACTGTTTGTTTATTGTTTTGCTTAGTAGTTTTGGTGCTTTGTGAAGTGATATAGTGAGTGGTTAGTTAAAGTAATTTTATTATTTATTATTGCTAACAAGATTGTTTATGTATAAAATAATTGCCTCGTGTTATAAAAGTAGTTATGACTAAACCCCGTAAAGGGAGTTGGTTTGGGGGTTTAGGGAAAAAGAAGAAACCAAGCCAGTCCTAACCCTAATGGAGATGTCCAAAAGATGAGTCCTAACCCTAGGGCCTGAAATTGTCAACATTCACAATTCTCAGTCAAGCTCTATCAAAGAAAATAAACATTAGGATAAGGTTATAGAGATGTTTAATATTGCTTTCTGATGAAATACTATGGAACAATGTGAATATTATTAACAATGCAAATTTTATTCATGATCAACATTTTTAAGTTTCATCACTTTTGTAAAAAAATTGCAAGAAAAGTGGGTTTACAAGTGCGTTGCTGCCTCCAAACATTTTGGCCTGGCTGTTTGAGATGGAGATTTATTGTTGCCCATTGTAAATATGTACATAAATTTAATAGTTTCATAGGAATATTAATTTAGAAAAAAAGACTCTATTTTGATGTAAATATTTAGATCTAGTGTATGGACTGAAGGTCTATCGGGGAAAGGTATGGCTGCAGGCAAAATGTTATGTGGCGTAATGAATCTTCCGCAACCTCCAACAAAACCGTTTCGATATAATAAATTTTTAAAAGACAAGGCTAAACAGGTAATGGATGAATCCATGAAAACTGCTGTGGATGAGGCTGTTGAGGAAAATAAAACCTTAGGTAAGAACGAACGCGACTTAAAAGTAGGTATTGATGGCACTTGGCAACGGCGTGGCTTTAGCTCTCTAAACGGAATTGTTACTTGTACAAGTGTTGACACAGGAAAAGTTATGGACATAGAAGTGTTATCTAAATTTTGTAATTGTTTGGACAAACAACAACATGAGGCTATTTGTTCGGCAAATTATCAAGGCTCGAGCGGAGGTATGGAGTCAGCTGGAGCCTTAGCTATTTTTCACCGATCAGTAAATAAGTATAATGTTAGGTTACTTAGAGTATTTAGGTGATGGAGATACAAATAGTTTCAAAACTATTGCAGACAGTAAACCTTATGGTGAAGTGGAAATACAGAAACTGGAGTGTATAGGCCATATTCAAAAGAGAATGGGGTCTAGGCTAAGGAAACTAAAAAGAGACTCAAAAGGCGTAACACTTTCTGATGGCGGCAAACTAGGTGGAAAGAATAGACTAACAGATGGCAATAATTGATCAATTGCAAACCTATTATGGAAAATGCTATTAGGAAAAAATACTGATAACCTACAGAACATGAAGGCAGCGGTTTGGGCCATATATTTTCATAAACTTTCGACGGACGACAATCCTCAGCATGGCCTTTGCCCGTCAGGAGAAAATACATGGTGTAAATACAACAAGGCAAAGCACACTAAAGAGCCATATTCTCATAAGAACAGCATTCCTTCAGCTATAATGTTAGCCTTGAAACCAATCTTTCAGGCTTTAGCTAATCCTGACCTTCTTCGAAAATGTTTACACCGTAAGACGCAGAATGTCAATGAAAGCATCAATAATGTCATCTGGTCTAGAGTGCCAAAAAAAGATTTTGTGACATTGAACACACTTGAGTTTGGTGCTTATGATGCTATTTCTACTTTTAATGATGGCAACATAGCAAAAATGCAAAATGCTTAGAGCAGTAGGCATTGAACCTTGCAAGAGGACAATTGACGCAATGAAAAGTTTTGACTACGAGCGAGTGCGACGAGCAAATTGTGCGATAAGTGACTTTCAAAGACAAAGCAAGGAGACAAACCAGGAATTTAAAAAGAAGGATTGAGGAGGATTTTGAAGAGGAGCCTGCATATGATCCAGGAATGCACTAATGCTACGGTAAATAAATTGCATGTTTTTTTCTATAATTTTGTTATTGTTTAACTCTATTTGTGGCTGGGTATAAGTTCTATTTCATAATTTTCTCTGTTATTTCTCTTATAAATGTATTCTAAACTCAAAAATGTTTGAAATAATATAGCCTAATTAATTTTTTTTGTATTATCTTTCACTCCGTTATGACTATAGGCCTAACCCGCATCGCGTTACTTTTGATATACAAATTTTCCAATATAGATAATTCTAAATATTAAAAGCATATATAGCCTATTCTATTAATATAAAGATCACATTTAATTATAAAAACCAATGTACATATCATATATAGGTAAAAATATTATATAACATAGCTAAATAGGTCATTATATTCGTTTTTTTGCGGATTTCCCGCAAATTTACTTTTTTACAGTTTTTGCACACAAAGGTACACGTTTCTCAGAAACTACTTGGACAATCAACTTGAAACTTTTACACACATTTATATAGGTATTTTGGCACCTACTGAGTTTTTTGAGATGCCTCCTATTATAATTAGGTACCTAAAAAAAATATTCTAAATTCCAAGTTTGATATTTCAATATGGGTTTGAAAAAAAAATCATAAAAAATTTATTTTTTTTAAGATACGAAGCACCAAAAAAAACTCAGTTGAGTAGTTGGCTTAAATACCATATATATGTTTGTATAAAATAAAACTGTTAGGTTGATTGGTCCATTTAGTTTTCTGAGATAATGGTACCTATGTTAACAATTACAAAGATAGGGGTAACAAGTCTCTTTCAGCCCTTCCCCTTAAAAATTAGATTCAATTATTTTAACGTGATTTATTATTTTAAATTAGCCCTCCACCCATCTTTTTTTTTTTTACAAAATTTCTTGAACACACAATGTCGATCAAACTTCAGTAATTTTGCTATCTAATTCAATTTTCATATTTATATCCACTTCATTTGCTGGTATGAATAAAACTATTATAGTTTATTATGAAGGATAATTTTGTTGCTAGGTCCAAATATATATTTTTTGTTTCACGGTTAAATTTTATTAATTTATGAAGGTTTAATCTTAATGTTTCTGTTAATCTCAAAAAGACACTACAATGGTAACCGAACGATTCACTTTTAATTTTAGCGCTTACGTTAGCGCTTTGCCAAGTTTGATATTCCACTGCTATCGTGAATAGTGAGATTAAGACAAGAATGTATTTTTCAATGTTGATAGCATAATTATATTGTTATGAGTATATTATTCAGTGCAAAACTTCAAGCGCTTGATTAGTTCAATAGCTGTTTACACACTGTTGATGTCTACAAAAAAAATAAGTAATGGTGTTAATATTACCCATACGCATTTCTTAATTAAAAAAAATTTTATACTTCAACTTAATTAATTTACCATTTATGGTGTGTGTCGCGATCTAGTTTATCATTGTTGTACCATGACAAATAAATCAGTATACGGCACCAAAGATATGGCTGTGCCAGAACCCATAGCCTGAGGGCAATGACGAGTGAGTAAAGAAAGGTGCTACACGTAAAAGTAATTGATCAGTACCGTAGACGGGAGGGAGGGCGCGAGTTGCGGGGGGGGGCTCAATGGATCAGTTACGCAGACCTGGCTCATGCTGCAGGCAGAGCTGGCGGGTTGTGGTGGCGGTGGTGAGATACCCCCCCATTCTCTACCACCTCACACAAACATAAATCAAGAACATCGGTGAACCAGGTTTAACAACCGGCCATAAAAACGACGCTGTTCAGCAAGTCCCGAGATTACCGGCCGCACGTTTAAAGGGTTCTGTTCCCTGCGCAGCGGGATAGTTAAACGTGAGAACCATATAGGGTTGATATCAAACCAATCCTCGCCTATCCGTAGGACTAAATGGGATATCAGTCTCCGGCTCTCTCTCTACCTGGAGAGAGTCGCTAGGGTTCAAAATCCCGGGGAGGTCAAATCATATTATTGAGTTCCCGATATTTTAGTATTTGCTTCGCACGACCATAATAAACAGAGTAATTTGAAGCCTCAGCATTGCTAACGTCTGAGGATTAATAAAATAGAATAAAAAACAATAAAAATGAAAATAGAAAATCACACCGTTATTTTATCAATTAAACTCTTTAGGTCCTCTCAGCGCATCCTATAAAGTAGAGCTTATAGAAATTTATTGGAAACAAATGCATTCAATCATAATGGAACCGCAACCGATCTTTTGTTATTGATTGACTTGTTTTTAAATATTTGTACTTACCTAAATCAAACACTACAATAGTTAAAATCATGTATTATGTATTTAACATTTTAATCTGCAGCAAGTATTTTTTGGTGGGCCTGTTTACTAAATGACCTCAATTGCCTGCTTTTCAAACGTTTGGATAAATGTTAACAGTGGGAGTGAATGAAAAAAATTGTAACTTTTTGTGTATTCAGGCTGTGTAATTTTAACATACGCACAAACCATTGCTCAAGCCCGCGTCATAATCTCGATTCGACCATCACACAATCGTTTCGGAACGCCTGAGGTTTTTGAAATTATTTATAAAACATTTTGTTATAAAACACTGACACTATGCATTTAAATAATGTCATTAAAAAACTAATAACACTAAACAACTAATTATTCAAAAATGATCTGATTATATAAAGTGGTACCACTCATAAACTACTAGAAATCAAGCCCTTTTAGCGTACAAGCATCCTAGTTAAAATGACAACTTCAAACACTTTCCAAACCTGCATTTACAACAATCCCAAAAACACGTTGAATACAGTGAGAAGATAAAAATTTAATATTTTTTGGTTAGGATATGTTACTTTAAAATCCTTTGTACAAAGAAGTTACATTATAATGTTTAGCTTTACGGTGTCCAAATTATTGAACAACTCACGTTTTTTTAACTTTAGCCATTTCATGGAATATTTCCCACCTGGAATGTTTTTAGTTAATAAATAAATAATAATTAAAAGAAAACGCCTAATCTTTTGGTTACACTTGTTTGTTTTTAAGCTCTTTCTTTAGACTACGCACGCTAAAACCATCTTGAAATTATTTTTAAGGGAATGTAATCTGTTTGTTTTTTTATGTTTATAAATTTACTGTTGTTAAAAAAAAAAAAAGAAAAAAACAAAAACTCTTTCTTACCAGCAAAATTAAAAATTTTTTGTTTTTTTTTAAAAGTGTAGGATTTAAATGAATTTTTTTAATTTTGATTTTGGAAGAACAAATATCTTAGAAAAAAATTAAACTTTTCTCAATGTTTGTATTATGTTTGTTTTCTCTCTCCTATTTATGCATATTTACTCCCCCGGATAACATTTTATAAAGTTTGTTACCTGGTGGATCTTATTTTTTTATTTATTTTTATACAGTATACTTTTTTATTAAGTGTACTTGAAAAAAGTTGTTTTAACAACAAAATATTGTGCAGTTAGTAATTTATTGGTAGTTTTCTTTAAAACTACTCTGAATGCATAAACATGTACTATTTTTAGAAAAAAAGTGTTCTTTTCCTTAAGACTTTGCTTTAGTGCAATGTCCTTCAGTTTATCTTAAAATAAAATCACAGTTACACTTGAACTTAAACTTGTTTAAGGCTTTGTATTTTGGTCAAAGAATCATGAAGAATTTCATTTGAAAAATATAATTTATATGCATACAATTATTGTGACTTTTGTTCCATAAACCACTTATTCAATTTTTAAAGAGATAAAAAGATAAAAGGGTACAATTTTAAGATTTTATTTCAGAATGCTGTGAAATTATTTGTATATTAAAAGGAAATCGGTTCCGTATTAATATAATCACCGCCAAATATGGCATTATGTTACACTCAAACACCGAATTCGGACAATGTCCGAAATTTTTACTCACTCCGCGATGTGGACAACGTGAATTACCCACGTCGCGGATTGAGCATTTTTTTCGGACATTGGCCGAAGCGAAAATACCCAGAAACGCGTTGTGGGTAAGCGAAAGTACTCAAGAGACGAAATAAACACGTTCATCGGAGATTGAGCAAAACCATAATACCCATAACCCGACGTGGGTAATCTAATTTGCCCACGTCGGGTTGTTGTGGTATTTTGTAATTTGCGCAAACGCCGAAATCCGTTTTCCCACAGTCCAGACGTGCAGGTCGAGACATGCGCCCCCCCCCCACTATCGTCTCTGTTAGCAACAAATAGGCCTACTGTCTATTTTCATTGACATTAGTGCACTGTCGTTATACACAAGCAGTTTTTTCTTTGTTCTGTGCGTAAGTGGCGTGTGATTGACTTATTTTAAAGTGCTGTTGTGTTTTGTGATTTTTGTTTGAAATGACAGGAATCATTTCACAGTAAATTTGGAAGATCTGATGTCCAAGAAGAATGGTCTCACAAGTCGAAATTTTATTATCGAGGAGCCACGCTATGAAGAAATTATCAGCGAAGTAAAGGAGGCAAAACAGAAGAGGAAAAATGGTCAGTCCTTGATGTCTAAAGATTATCGCCGAATCAATCGGTTTGATGTCATAAACATTGGCGATAAAGAAATGTTGATTGAAAAAACAACTGAAGAAATGACAGATATAAAATATTTCTGTCGCATTGATCAAATGTATGACACAATTCATTCAGCTCAGCTCACTTACGAGTTGGTCATAAAAAAGAAAAAGCTATGGAAGCCGAGCTAAAAAAGATAATTTTGTAAACATTACCAGGGAGGTAATTAAAATATATTTTGGATCTTTGCGAAACCTTGCGCACTTAAGAAAAAGTCAAAAAGTAAAGGGCTGGTTGTTAATACCCATCATTATGGACAGCATTAAATTCACGCTGCCAGGTAAGATATTCATAGCATTTCTCTAAATAAGACAGTTTCTCCTTTGCTGACAAATACCTAAGCGTATTACGCACTGGCAGTTGTTATAATGAGGTATATGGTATAGTTGACATAACATTTATGTTGAAGTCGAATTTATGTATTTTTATTGTATTTTAGGTGGATCTAATTGATATGCAATCAGAGCCTGACGGCGAATACAAGTTTTATCCTTAATTATCAAGATCATCTCACCATGTTTGTTGTTCTACGTCCCTTGAAAACTAAAACTGCTGATGAAGTATCCGACATCCTTTTGGATATATTTGTGCTTATTTGGGGCTCCATACATACTTCACAGTGATAATGGACGGGAATTTTGTAACCGGGTAAGTGGTAAAAACAAATTACTGTAGTGAAAAGATTCCACCCTAGAATTTAGTATTTTTGTAATGGTAATGGTACGGTTTTCAGGTTATCGAGAACCTAGCCAGTAAATGGAGTGCCATAAAACTAGTACATGGAAAAACCAAGACACTCGCAGAGTCAAAGGGTCTGTCGAACGGGCCAATCAAGACGTTCGAGAGTGTAGTCTTGTGGCTTGGATGACTGATAACAACACCTCAGGATGGGCAAAATGAGTCTCAGGATCAGAATCTAGAATACTAAGTATAACAACAGTTACCACAGTGGAGGATCAAGAGAAGAACCCCTTATAGGCAATGTTTTGGTTCACCACAGAAAAATGGATTATTAGATTCCCCTTTGACAGCCGACGTCGTAATAAAAAAAATAACTACTGAGGAAGAACTAGATCAGGAGAGTTCTCTAAGCTTGAAAAAAGTTTTAATGAAGAAGACAACGAAGAAATAAATGCTGTGGATGAAGATGCTTCGGAGATTTTGACGAAGGACTGTAGGAAAACAATGAAACACGTTAGAAAAAGAAACTATGTCCCAGCGATAACTTAAACACTCTGTAATATAGATTGTGACAAAGCAATAGATTGTGACAAAGCAATAGATTGTGACAAAGCAAACAGCTGTTTTGAATGTGGTCAGCACATACATTATGAAGTTTTAAATAAACGAAGACCTAGGCTTACCTTTGTGCACTCTTTGCTCAAGAAAATCTTGCCATAGACACAATACGAGAAAACTGTGTAACTGCATTGAAAAGTCAGGCAGCCAAAATGTTAAAGGCGTACTGAAAGAAAATTAACTCCAGTCTCAGTCGGCGATAACGTTTTGGTAAACATTCCTGATGTCGACCGGGGCCGACTAGCTCCAAGAAATGTAATTGGCTGTTGTAATAAATAAGAACGATGATTCCTATACCCTTGGTACAAAGCATGGAGTTCTTGACAAACAGTTTTCCAGAAACCAGTTCCAGGTAGCTCCTAATAAAATTTATTAATAACATCGATGTACCTGATGAACAGCTCAATGTCCGTAAAGAAGCAATGAAGTCATCCGGGTCCAAACAAGGTTTCATCAGATGTGGATGCAAGAAGAAGTGTTCGGGCAGATCTTGCAAATGTGTAAAATCAAATTTAAAATTCAATTCTAAATGTCACGGTAGCACTTCTTGTGCTAACAAGTAAAGTGAATACTTTCTGAAAAGAACTTTAATAAACATTGAAAGTGGTATCATGTGTGAAAAATAACTTTTTTTTCTATTTTCAATAATAAGATACTTGTATTTTACTGTTTAGTTTTTGTTTTGATTGAAATAAATGGAATTTCAAGGAAAATTTGATTTTATTTTACTTGTTATAATGGAATTAGTGTAGGGTATGGTATGGTTGTGTTTTGGAGGCTTTTCGGCGTTTGCGCAAATTACAAATACCCACAACCCGACGTGGGCAAATTAGATTACCCACGTCGGGTTATGGGTATTATGGTTTTGCTCAATCTCCGATGAACGTGTTTATTTCGTCTCTTGAGTACTTTCGCTTACCCACAACGCGTTCTGGGTATTTCGCTTCGGCCAATGTCCGAAAAAAATGCTCAATACGCGACGTGGGTAATTCACGTTGTCCACATCGCGGAGTGAGTAAAAATTTCGGACATTGTCCGAATTCGGTGTTTTGAGTGTAACACATATACATATTTTATTAAACTCACCTTTTACTGCAAGAGATTTACTCATAGTACACAGTCGTATATCACCTGAATGTAACAAAATGTTATCAAACACAACATCTCATATAATTATTTCATTAACATGTTGAGAAAGAACAAGTTTACAATGCTAATGCTTGCGAAACACCAATAAGATTCTGTTAACAATCAAATTCTAAAAGGCTATTCGTTGCAAACGTAATATCTAAATAACACATATCTAAATCAACTAACATCATCATAAATAAGTTATAATTATTATGAGATAGAAAGAGATAATTGGAATGAAAAAGGGAGAGGGGAGGGAAAGATGTAACTTACTAAAGGATGGATACTTTCTTGAGTCAGTCAGTGATTCGTCTCTTTGAATATTGATCTCGCCCGTGCTCGACCAATATGGTTAAGTAAGCTAGGAGCGAGTAACGGTTTCACCAGTGACACTGACGACATGTCGCCAGAGTGCGCTGTGCTAGTCAATTTGTATCCAAACCGGACTGTACAGCATGCCTACTGTGTAGAGGAGTTAAATATTTATATATATATATAATATATATATATATATATATATATTATATATATATATATATATAATATATATATATATATATATATAGACTATACTCTTTATTTTCATAGAATGCATATGGTTAAAATTATGCTTAACGAACAATTTCTTAGAACTTTCTTTAATGGCATTAGTAAAATATTGTTCACGTGTTTAGTGCTAAATATTCTACATAATCAAAATATTTTCTTTTCATAGAACGTATTTGGTTAAAATTATGCTTAACGAACAGTTTCTTAGAACTTTCTTTAATGGCATTAGTAAAATATTGTTCACGTGTTAGTGCTAAATATTCTACATAATCAAATATTTCTTTTCATAGAACGTATTTGGTTAAAATTATGCTTAACGAACAGTTTCTTAGAACTTTCTTTAATGGCATTAGTAAAATATTGTTCACGTTTTTAGCGCTACAAAATTAAGTATAGTCAGATAAAATTGTTAATTGTTTAACCACCTAAACCTATATTATTGTCTGAATTTATCAAACTATTTTTAATTATTAATTCGCAAATCATTCTGTAACTGCTGAATCATTAGCTTTACCCGTAAAACATTCATTTTCTTGTAAACACGCATAAAAGTATACAGAGATTAAAATATATCGACATTTTTTATGGGAACAGAGAGTAATAAATATCCAGTGAATCGGAATAATCTCTTTGCAGTTTTAACCACAAACTTGGTTAATGCAATCCAGGTCTAATGTGAAAATTCATGTGCTCAGTTTTAAATTCAACAGGTGCCTGCACAACGCTGTTAGAGAATAACCATACTCACAATTCTGGTTTACACATGTGTTTAAATAAACTGACGATATTTCACTGTGTCTGAAAAGAAAATGGAGGTTTAGCTATGTTCCCGTGTTCAGCCATTGTTTATCCTGTAGTTGTTTTATTAATGTATGTGTATTTTAAAACATACACATTAACGTCCATCGTAGTATTCAAAACGTGTAGTATTTCTGTCAATATCATTACAAAATTATTGTTATATGACGATTTTAGGTATCTACAGCTATTATTTTAGACAGCTTAGTGTTTGTTGGATCATTCAAAGACTTTTACACTCTGGATTTGCCTTTTATGGATTTGGAATACGTTTACTATAAGGCTCTATCTCCCCACGAACTTCCAAAGTTCCAACTTTACACTTTTAAAATTATTTTTTTAAACATTTATCTATATTATTATTTTGTGTTCCACTAACAACTTAACCATCTTATTGTATTCAATTTTTATATATAGAGGTTCTTTACGATCGTTATCAATTCATAATGCATTGATGTTTATAAAACCACTTTAACTGTGTTTTAAATACAGTACGGCTAAAGCCAAATGACTTGGACAGGATAACAGGATTTAGGACATTTGCCATCAGTATGGTTACAAAACGTATAATATAATTTATTATCTTCGTCAGGTCGGGGCAAATGACTTTGCTGAGTAAAATTCTTCTTTGTAAATTAAACATTCACTTGTATATAACGTAAACAAAAGCGTGTAAACGAAAATTGATGTTCTCCATTTTTGTCTTCTCTTGAATAGAAATAGATCATTTGTATGTACAGTAATTAAAGCACTAAGAAAGTTTACGCGTTAAGTGTTATTTTATTAGTTTTACGTTCGACAAGAATAAAGTAGCTCGCGATATAGCCCATCTCTCAACAAATGATAAGTTGGTTCAGTTCAACTTCTGACGGCTGCAAACTTGTTGACTGGGAGTTCTGCTTTACCAAGTTAGGCGTTCATCCGGGGGGACATCCGCGTATAATTCCGCCACACCCAGTGTCTTCGCTAAATGGTGCGTTGCACCCGTGCCGGGGGGTACAAACGAACGAACTCAGTGTTGGATGTATCTAGAAGGTTGGGATTATACTCAGGAGAAGGAGAGTGGCAACTAAAATAGTGGTTATATTATATATAACGTGGGGAGGCCGATACAACTGCATGGGACGAGTCCAGGCCTTGGCTCGGGGCCAGTTGCAAGAAATAGAAGCCCCGGGGTCCACGAGG
This sequence comes from Homalodisca vitripennis, assembly GCF_021130785.1. Taxonomy (NCBI): domain Eukaryota; kingdom Metazoa; phylum Arthropoda; class Insecta; order Hemiptera; family Cicadellidae; genus Homalodisca; species Homalodisca vitripennis. The sequence continues at coordinate 12,346 of NW_025787333.1, forward strand.
GAGGCTCCATCGGCCCGTCCTTATCCATATACTCTGACTGTTTTACGGACAGTTCCGCAAACTTTCCTGCATAAACCTGTCTGAGATGCAGTTTATGTTTTGATAATGGATACTCCTGAAATTCGCGCAGCTGTTGACGACTAAAAGAAACATCTAGGGTTGTCAGTCTTAGTTATTTTCCTTAAGCAGCACGTTTAGGAATTAACATGTAACTTTTACATTAGGATGAAATTAAATTGAAATATTTTTTTATTTGAGGCGGGAAAATTAATGGCCTCTCATGGCCTAACCTCACCATAGGGGCTAAAACGAAAATATTCTTATTTTTAAATAAATAATAAAACTAAATATTTTACTGTAAACATATTTACTGTTAGTTAACAACCTTAAAATGAACTTTATTGAAAACATCTTATACTGATATAAAAAACGATATATATAAATACATTTCATAAAACACGTACTTAGACCACAAAATAATAACCAATGATGGCTGGTTATGACATAGGTGTGTAAAAGTTTCGCACGGGCTTTTCATAAAATTCGCCGAACGATTGCAGGTAAAGTTTACTTGATACATGACCTTACTGCACGTTATAAATCTAAACGTTTGAAGTAACTACTATTTGTGGTCCATGTAATAAAAAAATAGGGATGGACCCGTAAGGGAACAGAAGAAAATCTTAAATAAAAATAGCATAGGTCGAGTAGTACATCAAATTAAAGGCTTTGCCACGATTGCAACGATAAATTAAAAGGTTAGATCAATTGGACACAAATTGAGAATATGATGGAGGAATTTTAATGAAGACTATGGATATGCATGAAAGTCAAGCAATTCGTGAAGATATCACATTTAAGATCTGACATTATGCATTGATACTTTATTTGTACCACAGACGAAAACTGAAAGGTGCATGTCCATCCAACGGGATTGGCTGAGCGTGTAGCGAAACCTAATTTTTACACTAGTATTGTGTTTTACTATTATAATCCCAAGTAATCTAGACTTTCAGTAAAGCAAACTGAAGAGGCAAATCATACTCTTTTGATACGTGACATTAGTAGGACAAGTAGCCTAAGGAAATAAACTACAGACTTTGAAATTCTGCAATGCAACATCGCGAAGCC
>NW_025787334.1:0-11766 GCF_021130785.1 Homalodisca vitripennis
TTGATCAAATGTTATTTTACTTGCAGTACTGCACTACTCAGCTTAAGATAAGTTATGATGATTAGCCAACATCTACATTCTCCTGATCTTATCGAGCCGGAACATTAATTATCAGTATCTGTATATATAACGTTAATCGAGATAATTGATCAAATGTATCTTTACTTGCAGTACTGCACTACTCAGCTTAAGATAAGTTATGATGATTAGCCAACATCTACATTCTCCTGATCTTATCGAGCCGGAACATTAATTCTATACTTGACTTCTTTGTCACTGCCTTTTAGCTTTTCCAGTTTGGCGCGTTTCTTCTAGATCAAATCTAACGACAATCACTGAGACTATAACTGTCAATTATATAATTGTGTAAGCAGTGCTTCGGCGTCGAAGTGTACTAGAAAAATTAGATAGTAGCTATAATCTAACTAAATAAGCCTAAAAATCAACACAGTTCAATTCTTTGCTTAAAATTTGTTATTGACGTTCGATAGTTTGTAAAGATTATCATACTTATTTCTGACATTTGCCATCGTTATATGCTGTAAAACATATTAAAGTATTTTTCAAAGGTTGAAATCTACTCTTTTTCTTTCAAGTGTAAAGCACTTTTAAAATAACCTTTTTGAAACCTAAGATGGCGGCTCTCGAGTACCTTGCACGTAGGCCTCCCAGAACCGGACACAATCTTTGTGACAGGAATTGATAAGACAAATCATTCCAGAAGATGTCATTATATTTAGAAAAACTTGACCTCATCAGATGTTTCTTGTAATACTCGTAGTATTCTAAGATTTATTTTAAAAAGATTTAATTATATTATGAAGATTCAGTGTCGGTTGAATCTACAATCTCGAGATAGATTCAGCGTTGGAAATATCAAACCATAAACACAAGAAACATCTCGCGCTGCGAATATTGTACCAGTCGGTTTAGTGCGGTCAATCTAGTCGGTTGAATCTACAATCTCGAGATAGATTCAGCGTTGGAAATATCAAATCATAAACACAAGAAACATCTCGCGCTGCGAATATTGTACCGGTCGGTTTAGGACGGTCAATCTTTTCGTGTTTGTATGATTTTCCTTCTGTTTCAAGTCGCGAGTTCAGAAAGATTACTGATATGATTCAAAGAAAAGCATATTAAAAGATAACAGATTCGTTTAAAGTTTATATGTTTTAAGTTAAAGGTAGATTGAATGAAAAGTTAAATTATTACAATTGAATAAACACAATAATGAATGTTGAAACTCAAATACCCAGGGAAATATTCCGATGAATTAATCACTCATATTGATCAATATCATATTCTGTTATATATTTTTGAATATGTGTAATGGATAAATGTTATTTTTGTAAAAATATTCGTAATTTAAATAAAATAATTACTCATTTCATATAAATTATTTTTCACCTGTCTTATATGAACACAACCATTTCAATTAAAATAAGTGTTAAATACTCTATTTGATTACTGAAGTTTATTTTCACATAATATAAAACAATAATGACTTTTTTGTAAATCCGTGTAATTTGAAATTATTAGATAGCATAATTAAATATCGTAAGTCTTTTAACACATTAAGAAGTAAAATTTAATTAGAAATACTTCCAGTTATATTTCTAAATGAGTCTTAACGGTTCAGGAATAATATTTTTATTCAGTTGGAAATATTATAACTAAAGTTATAAATTGTATATAACCGAATTATGACTATACTAAACGGTTATTGATTTATGTTAGTGACATAAACTACTAGAAATATACAATTGGATCTTTTTTGTACTATCTAATATTAAAGCCGTTAGATATCTCACGTGCAGATTTTTGAACTAACGCGGTTTTATTTGCCTATATTTCCGTATTGTTACGCTACATATGATCTATTGTTCCATGTATTGTGTATATGATTAAATACTTTTTAATTATTACTATAGTTATATAGTTTGTAATGAATATTTTTGTTTACTCTTCATTACATACTGTGTCCAATACTGTGTCTATTTACGTTAATCTTTATATTTACAGGATGTGAATGTTAATTGGAAAAATAACGACGGTTCATTTTAAAACCATGCCCATTTCCAGAGCATATGTTCTGCTTACAATGCCATAAAAAGATAAATCAATTTTTAAAAGTGTTGTTGTTTAGTTTATCCGTGTGGTTGATGATTATAAATAATATATTTTATAAAGTCAGCAGCACTGATTCCCTACACTGGCAATATCGTAGATAATGGTATACAAAGGTGCTGTCACCCAAACACGACTCACTGCACAAGCTAGTATTACCTGAGCATACATCACGGTTTTAATGTACCGTTCTCGTTCACTTCTCCAGTTTACAAAACCCCTCATTTAGTACATTAAAAACTACATGAAGTCAGCACAAACACATTTACAAGTATAATATGGTACATCAGGTACGATATGGTACATCAGGTACGATATGATACATCAGGTACGATATGGTACATCAGGTACGATATGGTACATTCAGGTACGATATGGTACATCAGGTACGATATGGTACATCAGGTACGATATGGTACATCAGGTACGATATGGTACATCAGGTACGATATGGTACATCAGGTACGATATGGTACATCAGGTACGATATGGTACATCAGTACGATATGTTTATCTTGGTTGTGTGATATACCGGGTGCTCCGACAAAATGTTCTGTCCAATACACATGTCATCGAAAATGTTTCATTCCCGAGAAAATTTTCAATTTTAAAAACGCCTCCTTATAGGCAACACTTAGCGTTCTCTTTGAGATTCGGCCAGAAAAACGCACAGCCATTGAGATTAAATGTGTTTTTCTTCTTAATATGTATTTTAAAAAAATCCACTTCATTAAAAAACATATTATAAAGCAGCATAAGTGGGAGGAAACCCTCAACTCGTTCAAAATGTAAGACAGTCGATGTTACGGAAAGCTCAGATTTGCATCGATACAGACCGGAAACAATTTTGAATCTTTGATGTAATAATTAAAAAAGCAGGCATAAGTGGGAGGAAACCCTCAACTCGTTCAAAATGTAAGACAGTCGATGTTACGAAAAGCTCAGATTGCATCGATACAGACCGGAAACAATTTTGAATCTTTGATGTAATAATAATAAAGCAGCATAAGTGAGAGGAAACCCTCAATCGTTTCAAAATGTAAGACAGTCGATGTTTTCGAAAAGCTCAGATTGCATCGATACAGACCGGAAACAATTTTGAATCTTTGATGTAATAATAATAAAGCAGCATAAGTGAGAGGAAACCCTCAACTCGTTCAAAATGTAAGACAGTCGATGTTACGAAAAGCTCAGATTGCATCGATACAGACCGGAAAAATTTTGAACTTTGTTGTAAAATAATAAGCACATAAGTGGGGGGAAAACCCCTCAACTCGTTAAAAATTTAAAGACAGTCGATGTTACGAAAAGCCAAATTGCATCGAACAGACGGAAAAAATTTTTAAATCTTTGATGTAATAATAATAAAGCAGCTAAGTGGGAAAAAACCCCTCAACCGTTCAAAATGTAAGACAGTCGATGTTACGAAAACTCAGATTTGCATCGTACAGACCGGAAAAAATTTGAATCTTGAGTAATAATAAAAAAGCACATAAGTGGGAGGAAACCCTAAAAATCGTTCAAAATGTAAGACAGCGATGTTACGAAAAGCTCAATTGCATCGATACGACCGGAAACAATTTTGAATCTTGATGTAATAAAAATAAGCAGCATAATGGGGGAAAACCCCAACTCGTTAAAATGTAAACATCGATTTTTACGAAAAGCTCAGATTTGCATCGATACAGCCCGGGAAACAATTTTGAATTTTTGATGTAATAATAATAAAGCAGCATAAGTGGGGGGAAAACCCCTCAACTCGTTAAAAATGTAAGCAGTCGATGTTACGAAAAGCTCAGTTTTGCATCGATACAGACCGGAAACTTTTTGAATCTTTGATGAAAATAATAAACACTAAGTGGGGGGAAACCCTAAACTCGTTTAAAATGTAGACAGTCGATGTTACAAAAAGCTCAGATTTGCTCGTACAGACCGGAAACAATTTTGATCTTGATGTAATAATATAAACAGCATAAGTGGGGGGAAAACCCCCAAACTCGTTCAAAATGTAAGACAGTCGATGTTACGAAAAGCTCAGATTGCTTTCGATACAGCCCGGGGAAAAAATTTTTAATCTTTGATTAATAATAAAAAGCAGATAAGGGAGGAAACCTAACCGTTCAAAATGTAAGACAGTCGATGTTAAAAAAGCTCAGATTTCATCGATACAGCCCGGAAACAATTTTGAATTTTTTGATTTAATAATAATAAAGCAAAAAAGGGGGGAGGAAACCCTAAAATCGTTCAAAAGTAAGACAGTCGATGTTACGAAAAGCTCAGTTTGCATCGATACAGCCCGGAAACAATTTTTGAATCTTTGATGAAATAAAATAAAGCAGCATAAGGGGGGGAAACCCTCAACCGTTCAAAAGTAAGACAATCGTGTTCGAAAAGCTCAGATTTGCATCGATACAGACCGGAAACAATTTTGAATCTTTATGTTAATAATAATTCAGCATAAGTGGGAGGAAAACCCCCTCAACTCGTTAAAAAATGTAAACTTCATGTTACGAAAAGCCAGATTGCATCAATACGAGGGGAAACAATTTTAATTTTGATGTAAAATAATAAAAGCAGCAAAGTGGGAGGAAACCCTCAACTCGTTAAAAAATGTAAACAGTCGATGTTACGAAAAGCTCAGATTTGCATCGATACAGCCCGGGAAACAATTTTAAATCTTTGATGTAATAATAAAAAAGCAGCATAAGTGGGGGGGAAACCCCAATCGTTCAAAATGTAAGACTCGATGTTACGAAAAGCTCAGATTGCATCGATACAGAGGGAAACAATTTGAATTTTTTGTGTAATAAAAAAAAGCAGATAAGGAGAGGAAACCCCCAACCGTTCAAAATGTAAGGACAGTCGATGTTACAAAAAACCAGATTTGCATCGATACAGACCGGAAAAAATTTTGAATCTTGATGTAATAAAATAAAGCCAAAAGTGGGGGGAAAACCCCAACTGTTAAAAAAAGTAAACATCGATGTTACGAAAAGCTCAATTGCATCGATACAGACCGGAAACAATTTTGATCTTTATGTAATAATAATAAAGCGCAAATGGGTGGAAACCCCACCGTTAAAAATGAAAAGACTTCGATTTTTACAAAAGCTCAATTGATCGATACGAGGGGAAACAATTTTGAACTTTATGAATAATAATAAAGCAGCATAAGGTTGGAGGAAACCCTCAACTCGTTCAAAATGAAGACAGTCGATTTACGAAAACTCAGATTTGCACGAAAGACCGGAAAAAAATTTTTAAAAATCTTTGATGTAAAAAAAATTTTCACTTTAGGTTATTTTTTTTGTCAGCAAAGGGAAAAAAAAAGTTTACTTAAAGGGGTTTTTTTTTTTAAACAAATTCCAATTTTCTTTGAAATAAAAACTTTGCGCCCCAAAGGGGACAAAATTAACAGTCCTATCAACCCTAAACAAAACGCATTTTCCAGAATCACCAAATATAATTTAAGAGACGTCATAAAATAAACTTATGCATATTGATTTTTTTTTTTTTAAACTTCTGATTATTTTCAAGTTATTTATATAATCCAGGGATTTGATTAAAATGATCCGCGTTCTAGGTGATAATAGGAATCAAGAATTTTCATATTTTTATTTTAAAATATAAATTTTTTACGACAAGGCATAGCCCATGCTTATAGAAAAAAGGGAGAAAAATTTTTTCAAATTAAAAAAATACAAAGCCTGGTTTCCCCACAAATTTAAAAATACAATTTATTAAGTTTTCTTTTTGATTACTGTAAAAAAGGGAGTTTAAGTTTTATAAAATACTGCTTTTTAAACGAATGGAAAAAACCCAGGGGAGCAGATCCTGAGGTCGTAAAAAATAAATACGGGGTATTGAAAATTTTTTACGTATAATCAATTTGGGGGAAATACAACTTACAAGCTCACTTATAGATGTTAAATAAAAATAAACTTTGCCAATTGTCCAATAGAGTAATAATAAGGTTAAATTATTTTTTTAAAGGTTTGGGAAAATTGGTTTAGGGTTCTTACTTCTTTAATTTTTTTCCTACGAATTAATTTTTAATAAAACTAAAAATTTTTCCCTTACGTTTAAGGCGGCTCGAATTTAATATAATATATATAAATTTATATAATATGCAGTACTTTTTGTGATTAAATGTTTTTTAAAAAAATATAAAAAGGGGGAAAGCATAGATATAATATGGGGTTCTAAACACTTTGGGCCAACGTAAATCAAGGAAAATACTTTTAAAAGGACAATAAACGAATCGTAACTCACGAAGAAAAAAAAACCGAATCAAGCTTTTTGCTTCTACTTTCTAAAAACAATCTATTTGAAAGTCTGCTACAATAAACTATAAATTAAAATTTAAACGGAAAATGATGGAATTTTGCTAACAATCACTCAAATGGGGGGGGAATGTAAAAAACCACATTTTTTTTCACGGGTTCATTTTTTAAATTTTCCAAGGACATAAAATCTCGAGGATTTTGGCTTAAAATCGAAATCAAATTCAAATCCAAAAGGAAAGTTTAAAGGGGGAAAAAACTTCTCTAAAAAACATGTTATCGTCCCTAAAAAACCAATTTATTCTTTAAAAGGAAAATAATTTTTTCAAGGGGGTTATAAGAGATAAGAAAAAATTTTTATTTTGTTTTTTTAAATTCTGTAACAATTTTTTTTTTTTTTTTACCTCCCTATTGCAATTTGTAAGCAGGTTTTAAAAGGTTGTTTATTTCGAAATTTCTTAGGTTTGGCCCCTTTTGTACAAAATTAAATTAAATCCTACAAATAAATATTTTTAAAAACAAAATTTCCCTCTATTGAACATTTGTAACAGTTGGCATTATACTTTTTTCCTTTAAACAAAAAGATTTTTTTAAAAAAGGAATTATGGAACTAACTCTGCCGAGATATAAATTTTTAGCGCAAAATTTGTGTTTACATTTTCTAAACAAGAAAATAGAAAAAATTTCATTCAATTTACAACTATTTAGGATATTTTTTTATGATTAAAAGATTATTCCGGAAAAATCGGATTTTCATCAGCGAAAAGTATATTTTTGAATTTTTAAAAGGGAATGAAAAAAATAATATAAACTCATAAAATTATTGAAAAAACAAAAAAAATGATTGTTCTTTGGTGAGGTTTTAGTGTGCGGGTTTGCGCATGGGGGGAAACCCCATCACATTCAACTTTTTCGGGTCTATTGTTTTTTTAACTTGGCCCGCCTGCTACTGTCCAACCCAAATTTTAAAGGCTGGGTGTAATTCGGGCTTAGACTCTGGGGAATTTTTTTTTTCCCCAAGTCTCATTTTTTCTTTGGTAACTACGTTAAAGTTGATGGAGAGATTCAATTGGGGGAATTTTTTTTGGGTGTTTTTAATGTAATTTAAAAATAACATGTGAAAATTAATGAACAATTTTAAAGGAAAAGAAAATTTTAAGAATGAAGGGGAAAGGTGAGGAAGCAAATGGCGCGCCAACCACAGTTGTCATTACCGCTTGTTCTATAGTCATTACACTATGGCCACCGTGTAAAGCTTTCCCCCCCAACCCCCTACACAACCAGTCTTCCCAAAAAAAGGCGCCTAAAACCGGTTTTAAACCCCCGAAACCCCAGGCTTTAAGGCAAACGTCTTACCAACTGACTACGGAGATTCGAAAGTTTAAGCTTTCTCTGTATATAAGTTGTTCAATTGGAGTGCTTTAAAAATTTATTAAAAATTTAAAAATTTCAAAACCACTCAACCCATTTTAATGAAATTTGGTACACATATAGTAAATCTTAACTTTTTCGACTTAATTATCCATAAGGTGAAACTCCCCCCTTTTCTTAATATTCAAAAAAAAAATAAAAAAAATAACAAAAAATCTAAACTTAAAAAAAAAGCGATTCAATTAAAATTTTTATGAAAAAAAAAAATTTTTTAAAATCTACCCCAGTCACCCCTTTTTTAATCTTTTATATCCGAGAACTATGGAGTTTTTGCTAAATTTGGGATATAGGTCTAAAATATAAAGTATTTTTTAAAAACATAAATTCCGGCCAACCCTTAAGATGACCTTAAATAGTTTTTTTGTTAATCACCCCATTTTTTAAGAACTTTTGAAATTAAAAGAATACTTTTTTCAATGTCTTTAACAATTCGAAAGTTGTAGAATTAACCCAAAGAATAAAAGACAATAAAACGATTTTTTCAAAAATTTTATGAATTTCTCTAAACGCTAACACACATGAAACTTTTTCAGAAACCACAACCACATAACATGTCGAGTAGAATGCATTTTAAAAAACCTATGAAAATTAAACTTTTTTTTGAACCCGAAATATTTGCAAACTCTTTGTTTATCAATCCCTAAACGGGGGTATTCGCTAAAAATTCTTTGGATTTTAATACTTTCCTTATTATTACGTAAACTTTCTTAAAATTTGTAAAGATAATGATTTTAAAAAACCTCCTAAATTTTAAAATTTTTTGTAATTCACGGTAATAAAACCCGAATTTTTTCCTGATTTTTTTACTTTCAAACAATCAACTTTGAAATTTTTTTTTTGATTATTCTGTCTATCTTTTTAAAAACCCGATGATAACAATTTGGGTTTGAAGATTTTCTATAAATATTTTGATATCAAAAGAATAAGTTGCCGGGAAACCCCTTTTTTTTAAAATACATTCCAATCTAGAAAATTAAACATAATGTTTTGACTTTTTGAAATTTTCACAATCAACCAATTTTACTCTGGTTTTATAATAATCATTGGAACTCAAAAAAAAAATCTTAATTTTTTTTTTTTCCATCAACGGAAAACATTTCCAGTTGCTTTTTCAGAATACTCACGTCTTCTGTTTTTTATAAAACTTAGAAAATCCTCCTTTATAGATGAATAGAACATTTTCAAAAAATCCAACCAAAATGAGATAAATTTCCAGTTTGCTTCAAAAACACCAAATTTAAAATCTGTTTCAAACCTTTTGAATTTAGAAAAACATCACTTTTTTTTCGAAATTCCTTTAATCGTGTTTAAATTTGGCCACATTTTTCGACTTTTCACAATTTTATTGTGTTTTCTTACTTAAAAATTAGAAATAAAACGGTATAAAATTATCGATTAACTAACATTATCAGTTCCAAGATTGCTTGACCACTTGTTTTTTAAAAAGTTCCAAAAAATTAAAACTGAATTTTTGACGAGCAAAAGTTTTTCCAAAAACAATATTAAACTCATTTTTTTTATTGGTTTTAAAAAAGTTTTTTACAAATTTGGGGATAGAAATTTTTAAACTCCGCCCTTCAATATCACAATATTTTTTGTATCCCCATTTAATAAAAAAAAATTTTAAAAATTTTTTAAATCATGTATAAGAAAGATATCATTTTTTCACGTCTAATGACTTTTTTAAAAGAAAAGTTTAAAAATTTTAGTCATTTTTTGATTTCTTCGTCATATTCGGGATTCTTTTCCCTTTAAAATTTTGCGATCTCGGTCACAAATTTATAAAATTTGCACAGATATAACCCGCTTCTAAAATATTGTTCCAATAAGTACTTTATTTTCATCCAAAAATTTTATACCAAGTGTTGATAGGAAAAAAAACAGACATATGATCTTTGAATTAAAAAAAAATTTTTTTTGAATGAACCGGGGGGGACGATTTTGTTTTTCAATGTTATACCTTTTTAAATTTTTTTTACGTATAATCTCACATATCTGGGAAAATTCATATTTTTAGAAATATCATCCCAATGTTCTTTTTTAAAATCTCTTTCGTTTTTCATTTTAAAAAAAACGAAAGCACTGAATGTCCCGCCATCCCCTATTTTTTAAAAAAAATTTGTTTTTAAATTGCTCTTTTTGCGTTACCTTCAGCCCTTTTCCAGAAACTTTTTAACTCCCTTGATATTGCATAGTATTTTTTAACCTTTTCATTTTTTTTTTTACACTCACCGTATATGAGCCCCTTTTTTAAGGAAATTTTTTAGCTAAAACCCTCGGAATACCTTTTCAGTAAATCTTCCCCGAACTATTAATTTTTTCTTCTAATTTTTTTAAATTTGACAGCAAAAATCATTGTATTCAAAAAATTTATGACCAATATTCTAAAAGTTTCGTAGCACTAAACAAAAATTTTCAAAAACTTTTAAAATTTAGTAATTTTTTTATTAATTTCACCAACATCGTTTAAAAAAAGATCTTTTACTTCTTTTATATTTTTTTATAGACTTTTGTTGAAAATCTTTAACTGCTTTTTTATGATTAAAATTTTTTTTTTTCTTAAACTTTTAATGGATTTCAAAATTTAATTTTACAAAAAACAAATGGAAAAATTCCCCCTTTTCTAACACTGTAATTCTTTTTTTTTAAAAACTAAGGCATTTTTAACATTCGGATCATGTAAAACAACAATATCATTTTTCGATAATTTTTAGAGGTTTTAAAATTTTTTTAACAACAACACATTTTGCAATACCAGGGTCGAACACCGACAATTCTTTTTTTTTTACCAACAACATAATTTTTTTAAATTTTTTATCGCTTTAGAATTTTACAGCTTTTTCGATTAACATTAAATTGGAAAATATTTTTTTTTGCACCATCTTCAAATTTTTTTTTTTAAAATTTTTTTTTTTATCAGCAATTCATTTGAACTATGAAATTTCAAGTTTGTTATCATACTGCTTTTTAAAACTTCAAAATCGACAGCAAACAAATTAATCTGGGGGAAAGGTTTTTGTAAAAATTTTTAATTTTTATCAAAAACCTTTCCAAACTATCAAAAAATTAAAATATTTCTACATTTTGTAATTTTGTGTTTCCCAAAAACGTCAAAAATATTTTTTGAAAACCAATTTTTAAGTAATAATTTTTAAAAACTTTTTAAAAACTTTACCAGTACCACATTCAAAAAAAAAACACATAAATACCACAAATTTGGGGGTCTTTTAATCTTAATGAGAATCATTGAAAAGGGCCTTGATTTTTTCAAAAAATTTAACAATTCTATAGGGGGTTTTTTCCCCCAAATTTTCCATCAATCAAAAACATCATTTTTATCATTTTTTAATAACAAATCCAATGGTTCCATTCCCAAATCGATCTAAATTCACAATTCCCATTCAAATTTTTAACTTTTTAAAAAATGTATCTCTGAAAATTTCCCCTAAAATGTTTAAAAATTTTTTCAGATTTTTCCCCAAATTTCCCCGAATGTTAAAGGGGTTTTTTTTTCAAATTTTTTTTAAAGTTTTTTTTTCACGTAAATTTTAAAATTTTTTTTACTATCCGTCCTGTAACTCTTCCAACTCTTTATCAACCAATTTAAAAGTTTCGAACAATAGGAAAAACATCCTTTTTTCGATTTTCAGCTTTCGAAATAAGGAAAAACATTTTAACAATGGAAATTTTTTCCCCCAAAATTAATAAAAATTTCAAAAGTCCACCATTTTTAAAATTTTTTCAACTGATTTAAGAAAATTCATTCGGTTTTTCCCTTTTTGTTTTTCTTTTGTTTTTCGAGTTTTTTATTGTTTTTGTTAAAAATCTTATCTTCCCATTTTTTTTTTTGATCTATTTTAAATTGAATCTAACGGGTATTTCTTCTTAAAAGCGGATTTTTTTTTTTTTCTGATTTTTGCTG
>NW_025787335.1:0-13101 GCF_021130785.1 Homalodisca vitripennis
AATGAATCATTAGAACAAGCTAATGAGGCTATGGAACAGGCAGTGAAAGAACAAATAGGCCCTAATTTCTGTACCATCTCCAACTATATCACAGGCCATACTGCCAGTAACCCCACTTTGCCTTTGAAATAACTATTTATAATGCAAACAATGATTGTATTAGTCAAACCTATGTCTTGGTTTAAATATGTTTAATAAGTTTAAACCAACCTGTAGAATGTTATTTACAAATTTTTACAGTAACAAATGGCTTAGTAGTACATGAGCTAATAAACTTTTTGAAAACTTTGTTAAAACTAAAATGTGATGAAAACTAGCCTATCAGAAAATGAAATTTTAGCATTGTTACAATGTTTATGCAAAAGGTCCACTTTTAGCCAAAATAATACAGTGTAAGTCTGTTATGCCAAATGTCAACCATCTATCACAGCGGAATTAATTAGAATTAAAGCTTTTATCCCTGTAGGCCTAATTGAAAGACTGAGACTAGATCTAGTTTATAGGCCACAAAGGTTTTGATGAGGCTACTGTATGAATACTTCCTATGGACATCAAAGAGCTCAGTCAAGTTTTATTGTGTAAAATACGTGAAACAGTAACTTGGTAACTTGTTTTAAAACGAGGGATTAAGGCCTACAGCTAGAAATAAGTTAATTTTTGAAAACAATCCCATTTGTATTTCAGATTTGGAAAATGTGTGCTATAGCTAGTAACAATATAACCCTTTAATCGATAACTTTAGGGACAATTTAAGTAAGACATCTATGTTAACAACATGGTATCCACCACATGTTGAACTTAGGAAATGTAGGCCATACTGTCAAAAACTCCAAAGTTATGTTTCAATTGTAATAGGCCTGGTCACTTAGCAAAAAATTGTTTTAGGAATCCAAAAAAAACATAGTCGATAGGGGAGTGGTATTACACACAACACCTAAAAATATCCCTCCCAGGTTATCTTAAGTTTATGAATAAAAAATTTTATAATTAGTAATACAGTAAGAAAAGGGAAAAACCACTATTTTATGAGAGGTCTATAGGTAAAGGTAATTAAAAATTGGAGTAAATTTAAACTATAGAAAACCTAATTTAAGGACTAAATGTTAGAACAGTGTAACAATATGCCTTTAATTGAAGCCTATAGTGGGTAAATTCGTAAAAACAATACTGCGCTTATTAGATACTGGTGCTACAAGAGATATAATTAGTAAAGAATTTTATGATAGCCTATTGTTGAATAAAAATTTTTTCTAAATTAATGAAGTCAGAATGATAGAATGTTTGCTGCAAATATCACTTGAATTAAAATGTTTTGGGTTACTGTTATGCTAAGATAAAAATTTCTAAATTCTGTTGGAAAGTAAAATTTATTGTATTGGATTTTAAAAAATTTAAAATGGGTCATTGTATTGGGAAACCCATTTATATCTAATAGCAAATTTAATTTTTGGATTCTTGATGGAGATTCATGTTATTTTAAATTCAATTGTAATGAGAAAATATTACTATTATCAGACCAAAACCTTTAGAAACATGAAGTAAAACAGCAATGATGTAAAAATAGGGTGCACTAGAGCTGAGGCTGAGATACAAAAACCTAAAGGGGAAGCTTTCCTCAAAAAAAAAATGGTTTTTAATCCAAAATTAGGAGAGAGCTTCTAGATCTGGAAGTGAGTATTAGTTCTAAATGACCCCAGCACCTGTAAAATATTAGGCCTTATTTTCTGAAGCCCTCCCTTCTGTAAATAAGATGAAAACAATTTACAGGATTGGTTGGACCAAGAGAATAATTTTGAACCCAGTACTTCAGCCTACTTCAGTCCAGCCTTTTTAAACCAAAAGGACAGATAACTTGTAGTCAATCTATACCAGAATTAAATAAAAAGTTACAGTAAAATTGATTCTTCCATCTGGTGATTTAAATAAATCATTATCAACATCTTAGTGGAAGCCAACTATTTTTCAATAATAGATTTAAGAAAAAGTTTTTTGCAATGTCCATTTTCATCTGATAGTCATGATCTTACCTCATTTTAGCACTATATTTTGGTAAATATAAATTATAAACGAGTACCCTTTGGTTTACATGGTGGTAGTGCTCTATTGTCCGCCGATCTGGATAAAGTCGGTAGACAATATAAATTTTAAATATGTGATAAATTTTTGTGATGATATCTTAGTGTACAGTTAAAGACCTTGAT
Organism: Homalodisca vitripennis; assembly: GCF_021130785.1. Lineage (NCBI taxonomy): Eukaryota > Metazoa > Arthropoda > Insecta > Hemiptera > Cicadellidae > Homalodisca > Homalodisca vitripennis. Next base: position 2,202 of record NW_025787335.1, read on the forward strand.
TCGCATTTAGAACATGTCAGAGAGATTGTAAATAGAATAAGGAAACATGGCTTAACGGCAAACCTAGAGGAATAGCAAAGTTTTGTTTTGAGGAAATCTTCCTTTTTTTGGGGAACTTAATAAAAATCAATACAGTAACTATAGATCCCGAGGCGAACATAGGAGTATAAGAGAATTTATGCCGCCTGAAGATCGCCAAACAAAATTTCCACAGTTTTTAAGAATGACCCAAATCTTCATTTCAAAATTTATAAATAATTGATGCCGTAATTATGTATATCCTTTTAAATCGTATTAAGAAGGAAAAACGCTATATTTGTTTGGACATGTTAATGATCAAGATTCGTTTGTAAAGTTAAAAGAAGCTATAATGAATCCTCCTGTACTCCAGTTAGCCGATTTTTCAAAAGCAATTTATAGGTAATGACAGATGCTAGTGGAATAGCCGCAGGTGGTTGTTTGTTACAAGATGAACGACCAAAAATGAATTAATGCCAATTGCCTATTAATCTAGGAAATTAACTGATGCCGAATTAAAATATACTGGTTGTATGAAAAAGAAGCTTTGAGTGCACTAATTTGCATAGAAAAATGGCACGATTTTTATAGGAAGTAGAAGAACCTTTAAATTAATAACTGATAACCAAGCTGTTATCCTCATGTCCTTCAATCACTAAAAAGGAAGGTAGGAAGACTTGCTCTCGGCTGGATCGAGAGGCATTTTGAATTTGCCATTTGAGGTGTGAATGATTAAAGAGAGAGTTCCACCGATAATGCGCTGAGAGTGCAGAGCGGGGCCCTTAGAGCACGTATGTTTTGAGGGCGAAGTCGACGGGAAACAGCTTGATCCGAGCCCCAGTGACTGCCGGAACGTTCCAGGACCAGGATAGAAAATGAGATTATCGCTTATTCCTTCTGGCTCATTCAAACTCCTCCCGAAGGGCAAACATGAAAAAAAACGAACATCTAATCCATAAAGCCGAAAATGCCAGATAATAATAAGTGCAATAATAACAAGGCATAATTTTGTGGTTGTTAAACATTAATGATTTTGCCATTAGCGTTTAGAAGATTTAGAAAAATATCAAACTTCCAAGATAAAGAAACTCAAGCGAACCATTCAATCTGTAAAAAGCAATAGTACACAATTTTATGTTAACTCTTTATAAAAAAACAATTTACCTGATGAAACAAAAGGAATGTACAAAAAAGGTAAAGAGTAAGATATTTTTTGCCTGTACAGTTAATTGGATTTAGTATATGAAAGTTCTTCCACCAGTTTTCCTTTAATAGGAGGTCATTTAGGCATTGCTAGAACGCAAAGAAAAATTAATCAGTATTTTTATATGACCTGATATATTAGACGAAATTTTTAAAGGCAAAAGGTCAGAAAGGGAATGTAATGTTTCTAAAATGAGTAAAAATGTGTGCCAAAGGAAAATATGAAGGCGAAATTAGTATCTGTTTGCGCATATTAAGGAACAATATCGGATTGTTTAGGTGAGAGGACGAGGGGAGCGCAGAAATGCTTTTAGGTCCCTTAGTGAGAACTATAAAACCAGCAATGTATATTTACTTGTAGGTTTGTAGATTTGCCCGCCAGTGTAAAATTTTCTATGAGCTAAGTTTCCCTTTGAGGGAATGTAAGTAGTGCTGTAACATACTGTAAATAAATTAGGACCGCATAATTTTTAACCAACTTTTCTGTAACCTAAAATAAATAGTGTCCAGACAAATCGCCGGCATATATTTACTTCACTGTAATTTTAAGGAAGTTCTTATTTATAGGAATTTTTATTGAACACCCGATACACTAGCGCCTTACAAGGGCTAATGTGCGAAATTCAATCAGAAAGGATCATATATAGCTCTCTCAAACTATCTCTGCTACATTATTATAGTAGTTATATCATAGTCACAACTGTCATAAGTAATTGGGAATAATGACCTACGGACTATATACAAATTAAGTTTTTAAACATCCGCCCATAATGGATTAGCACAGGAATTTGCTGCCATTTGAGAAGTGCGCAGTTAATGTTTAATCATTCCTGTAATAATGCTTTATTCTAATGTTATGGAAGCTAAATGATCTAATTGGGTGAGGAATTTGTCCAAGGAAACTGTTGTAAACAATTCTAAAGAGAGCTGTGGCTGAATGTAAAAAAGGAGTATAGCAACATAACAGTTAATAGCCAAAAGTACTCAGAGCGAAATGGTAAAACATCCCTTTAAGTTGCTATTCCTTTAGTATGGATTAGAACCCACTACTTTAAGGCAATAAGGTAGAAAAGTTTTAGTGCAAAATTAGGCACCAAAATAATGTAGGTGCGGAAAATTTATAGACACTCTTTTATATTCTTTTGGGGTGAGAAGCCCTGTAACGTTGTATTGTAGAGACACGGACTGAAAATGTTTTGAGATGTAAAAAAAAGGTTTCATATTGTAGATTTTAAAATTAAATTAAGACCTGTTCTGTATAAAATAAAAAAAAAATGTAGCAATCCCCTAGCTTGGAAGGAAACCACTTGCTGCCAAATTTAAAAGATAAGATAAAATCCAGGAAGGTTAACTGTTTTGGTGAATTCTTAACGAAATGTTGTCAATGGGAAATAAAAAAATATAGAAAAAGAATTTCGTAAATAGACTTAGTGTAAAGAAATGAGACAATAAGTTGATCCCTGACTGTTTGTAATGAGGGAACCAAATAGTGAAAAAAATTGTCTGTGTTTTTGTAGGGTATGGCCGAAATGTTGAATTTTGAATTTTTGTAGATATAATTTGAAGTGTTAATTAAAATTCATGTAGATGTAAGATGTATAGGGATTGTGTTTGTATGTAAATATAAATATATTACTTAAGAGTGACTGCCAGTATTTAATACGAAATGTAGAGACTTAGCTTTCTACGTGGAGGGAGACGTTTTTGCATTCCAAAGTATTCGATCCATCATTGGTAACTTGTCCGCAAGTCTTAGGGTATTTAAATGGGCACAACACTATACGACAAAACACTGGTATGAAATGCAAAAAGAAAGTATGAATGTGGCGCCTATGATAACAAAACACTACACTACACTTGTTTTTACGATTTAATCGCCTTAAATGCCCTTATTCTTGCAACGAACCGCAAAATATTCCAAAACGCCTGCAGAACGTGGGACACTGCATGAAAATAGTTTGCCTAAATTGATTTTCTAATTTTTGGTCCCTAAGCGGAGCTAGTCATTAGAGACTGCATTGGGCAATGTCGATCTAGAGCGGTATTTCATAGGAAACTTTTGAAACCCCGCGCTATCGTATTGTTATGGTTGGAATTTGAAATTTTAATTGTAATGAATAAAAGGTTGAATATTAAGTTTGTTATTTAGAAATATGTTTTAAAGATAAAGCGAACTAACTAGGTTGCGGAATCAAAACAGGGGGGATATTCTGTAACCGTAAAATTAGTTAATTAAATTTCATACAATGTAAATTTCAGCAACCTAATCAGCCAGTTATAATATAATATTACTTTTAACATCCAATGTTTCCGGAACTAAATTATTATGGGCGGAGTTAACTACCTAATTAAATGGCAAACGCGTATGAATTTTTTTCTTCCTATACCCCTTTGTAGCAGCCCAACTTACGTAACCGATCAGACCTCCGCGCGCTTTGTCCGTAATAGTAAAATATTATCTTTTCGTATTATTAAATTAGCGCCTTTGATGACCAAACGTATTAAAATGGAATGTAATCGTAAAGTAAAGATGTTGAATTAGTTAAAAGTAACTGTACCCTTGAAGATCTTTTATTTGCTTGATTGAGATAGATAAAGGTTGTGGCGTCGTCCTTGTATGGCGACGAGCACGTTGTTGATATAATAGTAATTTGATATCATTAAATGGCTAATTATACCCGTCTGCGGAATTTTGTTTTAGGCGAGTTTACACGTAGTCTGATGTATGCTCACGTGTTGCTTGAATATGATGGCTACCACTTTCCCAACTTCTAACTCCTCCTTGCTAGAAAATAAACCGTTCTTAAGACTACAGGTTACAATGTCTCCGTGCCAAGACGCCGGGGCGGCCGACCACCGCCGCTGGTTGTGAAGATCTACCTATTGCGAAAAGGGAAGTGAAATATTTATTAGTTTTGTAAAGTAATACGTCGTACGCATTAATTCCAAATAGAAACATTGGATATTTTAGGCCCACCTAGAAGATATTACTTTTAGTTATTATAACTTATAATTGGCAGCAAACGTGGCAGTAACATAACTTTTCCGTTACCATCTAAAAGTTGTGCTTTTAAGTTTTCGTAATTAAACTGAACTTATAAGTACACTTTGCATTTCTAGTATTTATTACTACGACCTCAGAAGTCACCACCCCCATGTGTTATCGTCATACGGTACAAATGCCATGAACTGTTCTGTGTAAACATGGTTTTTTACAGCACAGCAATATGTTTAATACATTTAAATATAATTATAAATAATATATATATATATATATATATATATACACACACACATATATATATATATATATATATATATATATACACATATATATATATATATATATATTTATATATACACATATATATATATATATATATATATATATATATATATATACACACAGGTAAAAAGTCTCCTTGGGTCAAAAGGGGTTGGGTTTGGGAACTAAGATGGATTTTATATACTTGAACGGGTAAACAAGACAAAAGCACACACAACTAATAAAAACACCAGAGTAAATTACATTGGCAAAATGTACACAAAATGTAATAAATATTTTCAACATATTTTCTTAAACTTGGCACCAAAGCAATCTAGATTGGAATCGGAAATATAATTCCTTTAAACCAGAAGAGCTTATATACGCGCGACGTCTGCGAAAGTTAATCAATGATTTCTTTTATATAGGTGAAACTATGAACATAACATAAAAGTAAAATTTGAATTTAATTATTTTTCATTGATTAAAAAACATCAACACTATTAATAGTTTTGTCGCATAGTAATAAAGGTAGATAAACTTGTTAGTAGAATTGTCTTTAAAAGTCATTCAACATTACGGATACCAACCAGAAAAGAACATCATTTAAGAAAACATATGCCACTATTTTTCTATTTGGATTGATTCTGTATATAGATAGTTTTAAGATTAGATATCAATGTCTTTACAACATCATTATGGGAAATAATCGCTAATCGCTTCAGGCAGTTCAGTGCCAAGAGACATGTTGCGTCTAATTGGGCAATCCATCTTCACGTCTCACTGACACTGAGATTGGTGACTTGTCTTCATCTGAATTATTGTCTCAAATACCTTTCCATAGTCTCAGTGGAAAATTATGTCTAATGTTGTTAAAAAGGTAATATAGTCAACATTTGGCTTAGGTACAGGGATATAAATACCGAAGTTGTTACATAAGGAAAATGTATATAACCTAGAAACTGAGAACATTAGAACATGAGAACACTAGAAGAATTTGAAACGTTACATCGTCCTCCTTTATAAGTTAAGGTCGGATTAAATATGATCTAAACGGATCTAATGCTAAGATGCAAAATAATAATAAACGGAGAAGATAATAATAATAAATCAGTATACGAAGATCCGTTAAAGGCTTATAAAAGACTATTCAAAAGTAAATAAAAAGAGTTCCATATTATTTTTAAACCATGATGGTTCTTTTTATAATCGTTTCCACGAATGCTAGTGACAAGGCGATAGTTGGCTGTCTCATAAAATTAAATATATGGGAAAATAGACTAATAGCGTAGTTTTGTAAATAATTATAGTTAATTAAGCGAGCCCTTCTTCATTACCACAAATTTGTCGGCAGAGATAGAAGAAATGATTGAATTTCTGATAGCTAAAAGATTGGCAATTTTTATTTCCTATACAGTTGTTGCAACAGATGTAAATTGTTCTGGATGGAATTCAGGGGATTGTAGCAAGGCAGTAACTTTTGCACCTGAAGATCTGATGATGGAATTAACTGAAACTGAATATTGACACCTTGTCCACGATATTTCTTAAATACGCATCCCTCTTACATTCGACCAGTTTCTGCATCTAGAAATTACGTTCACATATCCTCGTCTCGCTCAGAAATATCCTATTAAATACAGCAGTGATAGGTTTTAAAATATATTTTTTTAAATACTTAGAAATAAGGGTATGAGTGTTATTTTGTATGTCTCAAGCCAAAACAATAATGTAATATTATCCAAACAGGGATCATGTACTAATGTTCTCAACACATTACTAAACATAATAAACCCAATATGTTTTATATAGAAGACTGGCTGGTCCGACAGACATTGCCCTGAACACGCTTGAGGTCACTACGTCAGTATATAATCTTGCAAACCGAACTCTATTATACTAAACTATGTGCAGTAACTTGCAAGAAGGGATTTTCAGCAATAAATCTCTTTTGCATTTAAAGTGTATGGAGTGGAAACCGTTGCACAATTATCTCGTTAAATAACAAACCCAAGCAATGAATTAGTAACATTTGGTCTAGCTATCGTAAGCCACAGATATATAACTCTTGTACTTGGTGTAAAGCTAAGAGGACCGAAAACTGTCGATAAATGTATGAAACTAATATGTTATATGCTCTCACACCTGCATCATTTAAATATTGAACTCTTCGAAATTATTTATACTTAACATATAAGGATATTTGATAGCATTATTTTGCAAAAATGTCTTTAATCTTCTAAATTATTATTTATAGAATATTTTAATATAAGGTAGAAACTAAGCTCAACATTTATTTTAAGAACCCAGGTTAAAAAAATATTATATGTATTGTACTTTTAACAACTATGTCGAAAATAGTAATTAAAATTCAATAAATGAACAGTAATCCTTTAATTGAATAATTACAATAATAGTCAAATTAAAAATTCACTTAAATAAACAAAATCCAGTACACACAAGTTGAACTTCCCACGTGGTCAATTTAACTTTACTTATGATATTCTACAATCTAATACTTAATGTACAACGCGTCACATTTACAATTACAGATGTACTGCTACTATAACGTATTGTTGACGTGACTCACAAATTATACTTATCCAAAAAGCGTCCAACGCGCACATAATACAGTCAGAAATAGTCGATGTATTAGTGTATACGTGTACACAGGCTACTGCGCGTGCGCTAGTCTGGCTCTCCATAGCTATAGATATACGTATTATCATTAGCATATATACATTGCGTAGATTTAGTATTAGGCGTTTAATATATCATAAATAGCACAAAGTGACTAAAATAGAAATAAACAAATTTTCCAAAGATTATTAACGTTTCCATGGAAACCACTTTAGCATGTCGTTGACGCGAACCGCAGGATTTTACCTTACAAAACGCTCAACGCGCCTTAAAGAAGTTTTCATTCAAAAATTATGTTAAGCATTATATGTTTTATGATTAAGATGTATTGAATAATCTGTGCTATAGCGCAAAACTACATTTATTTTTACTCTGGATGATTTGGGTAACATAGATAACTAGTAAATTGTCATGACAAAATCAAAAGGTCCTTTTTTCATCGTGCATACACAGTATGCAGCTCTGGTGAGTGCTTCTGTAAAGAATCACGTAACTGACAATTACTAATGGTCACATAATTCTATCTCTGCACAGTTGTGACGTGATAGATTACAATGAGTTTGAATACAGAAAAATAACTAGTTTATTGTAAACCAAAATAAATCTTTTTAAGCTGATATAGTATTAAGTTATACAGAAATAAGTAGGCCTATAATTTTTAACCGTGTATATATCATCTTATATTTACTTTCTTGTCTATTTTTAATGGACAAAACATGTTTACAGGTGCATAATTTTGAGAATGAAATTATATTAAAAATTTAAAGAAACTAATAAGGCCAATGAAAATGTTTATAGACATTTCGAGTGGAATAACACTTTTTACATCCGGGCTCTAAACGATTAATCATGTTAGTAAGTTAGCAATAAAATAAGGTACAGTGAAAAACACCAGGTAAAAGAGAGTTTTTGATAGTAATGATGCCAAATCACCAACGTTATTTTCTCTTCATACCAGACACACGGGGTGGAACAGTCAACTCGGTCAGGGCATCTAGGTGATCGACGATATCCACGTGTAGACGGCGTTTGGCGTTACTGCTATCACTCCACGAAACAGTCATAGGCATCGGGGTGAGACAAGTTTGTCAAAGGATTCCATCTGTCTATCGCAAACTAACGGATCACAAACGAAGAACCTTCGAAGCAACTCCGGTACACTGCGAACAGAGGATAAAAGGGACGACCCCATAACTTGATGGAAAGAAAGTGGCTAATGCCAAGACAGTAATGAGTCGAGTTTCAGGCCGGTGCTGCGGCCAGACGTCCACCGACACGTCTTCAGACAGACATAGTCGGACAGATAACGCGAAATAGACGGACAATCGGAGGTGACCGTCAGTCGGATGATAGAGCAAAAGTACATTAATTTTTCTCTAGTAGAATGCACCGAAATATTTTTAATGATAGCAAAGAATCTTATTTTAAGTATTGAACGTACTCTAATATAAAAAATCTTGCATTTATTTTTATTAGACATTAAATTATTCGGTAGACACCAGTACAAAACAAGTATTATGACATTCTTTTAATCTGTTTATACTGATATAGCATTTTATCATTACAGGTGCAGCAATCAACAACTACAGGAAGCTAGCGGGTAAAAATATTTTATGTATTACATTGAACCTTATTTACTGAAGTGTTGGGGAAATATACGCAACAGTATAAATATATAATAAATAATAAGTTATAAATAAAAAAGTAAAACACCCCTACTAGTAAAAATAAGTAAATAACAAAGAAACTTTGGCTGAAACTGCGATCATTGGCTATTCATTGTGCCGTATACCGGCTAATATTCTGTTCCAGTACAGTGAATTGTACTGGGTGTAGGAGTATACGAACAAGTATACGTCATCAAGCTAAGATTGATCAACGTGACGTGACACGAGTCGGTGGCCAAAGGAAAAGTTATGTAAAGGATGAGTGTGGATACCCTATGCACTGTTTATTTCTGACTAAGATATCCCACTAACTAATATTATTTTTACAATGAAAATCAAGTTAACCTTACATTAGAACACAGACTACACTCCCATTTTGTTTTATGTTTTGTGTTGTGTGATTATATTGGAACCTAGATAAACTGACTGTTATTTATCACGTTTACTAGACAACCTACAGGAGCGTACTAGTTCCAAAATATTTCAAGCGTGTGATAACCTCTGTAATTTAAGTATTTTTATGATCAGTGTACCTAACTATTCCATCATATCCTTAAATTTTTGCACGATTTTAATCTATTTTTATGTTAGAGGGTTGGGCTAATTTTGTCTAGTTTCTGCGAAATAAAACTTTATCTAGTTTTTTTCATAAGGAACAAACAAAAACCTTATTAATTATCCAAAATAATATAAATGAGAAGTATGACGTATTGACGAACATTATTAAATTGAATTAAGAAATTAAAACGATCTTTCCTTCGTTTAATGAAAAAATGTTTTCAGCTTTAGAATAAATGGTGAAAATGTTATATATTTTCCAAAATTAAAACTATATTTAAAAAGAATTCAATGCGGGTGTGACTATTTGTCCAAATATTTTCATTAAAAATTCCTTCCGCAGGATTAAAATTTCATACTATTATATATGATAACTTACTGGAATAATGTCTTATGACCAACTTCCACCATATAGTGTGTTATATGAGTTTGTCTCCTTCCTTATTTCATACCAAGTTTTCAAGTCACAAATGTTCAAGTGGTTAATTTTTTAATTTTGGAGTATCATTCGTAAGTAACAAGAATACCCTTATAAACTAATTAAAACAGAGTGTCTCTTTTCCACATCGGCGGAAAATGAGAACTTCAATGGCATTACAAAGTGCAACTAGTTTTAAGCAATGGAGTAGATGTGTATGTTTAATAGTTATCATGCCTATAAACAGAAAAGGACAGGTATTTGGGTTTCCATTTACAGATCATCTTAGCGGGATAAGCTAAGTGTTACAGTGCCAAAGTTAGTTTTAGATATCGGGTTTGAACATATGAATCCATAATCATATTTGAAGTATATACTCAATCATAAGTTAGATAGGGAGCAAACGACAATTAGTACATGGTGGAGTGCTGCAATCCTGACTGAGTGCGCTTCTATGTCGCTACTATCGCCAGAGTACCTATTTATCGAAGTAATTACTGATACTATACATTTGCACTAAAAGGTTTTACAAATTCAAAAAATGTTCGTTTATTTTGAAAGACATTTAGTACAGACTTTTCTTACAGAATTAAATCTTGGTTCAGTGTAACTATATTAACTAAAAACTAAAAGTTTATTTAAAAAAGGGGACATTATGGATAATTAGCCTATCTTTCCAATTTTATTACATATTTATCTTAAACTTTACTTATTTTTAAGGAGAGATTGTGGCGAAAAAGATAACTTATTTTAATTGCATAAGCACTTGACGTACTGATTAGATAATATACGCAACATTCACAGTCTTATAGATATGGAGGAAACTAACAATATTATTTCTTTAGTTTAACTTTTTTGTAATTACTCGATTGAGCAGAGGTTTTATCAAAGATACGTAAGATTTTGAATTGGTTTAAAAATATTATATTTGTTTTAATTAAATCTCTTAAGCTATGAAAATTAAGGGGCCAGTATTAAAATTTATATGACCAATTAAAAGTTTCTACTGTGGTATAACTTTTAGTACAGATAAAAGGGACATAGTGTTTTAAAGGCTGTTATAAAAAGCCACTTAACACGGATTGTTTTACTTAACTAGTCTTCTTAGGCCTTCGTGGTATAAAAGTTCTA